>NC_091295.1:47087456-47099956 GCF_038502225.1 Cherax quadricarinatus
TGGGTGGGTGGGTTATGTAGGTGGGTGGGTGGGTGGGAGTGGGTGTATGTAGGTGAAGGAGGGTATGTGGGTAGGGTGGGTATGTGGGTGGGTGGGAGTGGGTATGTGGGGTGGGTGGAGTGGGTGGTGGGTTGGTAGTAGGTAGGTGAAGTGGGAGGTGGGTGGTGGGTGGGTGGGTGGGTGGGTTGGTGGGTATGTAGGTGGGTAAGGGTAAGGGTTGGTGGGTTGGTGGGAGTAGGGTAGTAGGGAATGTGGGTGGAGTGGGTAGGTTGGTGGGTGGGTGGAGGGTGGGAGTGGTGGGTGGTAGGTGGGTATGTAGGGTGGGTGGGTGGGTGGGTAGGTGGGTAGGTGGGTTAGGTAGGTGGGTGGTGGGTGGATGTGGGTGGGTGGGTTGGTGGGTGGGAGGGTGGGTAGGTGGGTGGTGGGTGTGTTAGGTAGGTGGGCACCAGGTGGGAGTGGGTAGGTGGGAGGTGGGTTGGTGGGTGGATGGAGTGGGTGTAGGGTGGGTGTGTGGGTGGGTGGGTATGTGGGTAGGGTGAGGTGGGTGTGTGGGTGGGTGGGTAAGATGGGTGTGTGGGTGGGTATGTAGGTGGGTGGGTGGGTGGGTGGGTTGGTGGGTTGGGTAGGTAGGTAGGTAGGTAGGTATGTAGGTGGGAGGTGGGTGGGTAGGTGGGTAGGGTTGGTAGGTATGTAGGGTAGGTATGTAGGTTGGTAGGTTGGTAGGTAGGTAGGTAGGTGTAGGAATGTAGGTAGGGTGGGTGGTTGGTGGGTGGGTAGGGGTGGAGTGGGTGGGTGGGAGTGGGTATGTGGGTAGGTAGGTGGGTGGTTGGTGGGTATGTAGGTGGGTAGGTAGGGTGGGTTGGTGGGTTGGTGGGTAGGTGGGGTGGGTGGGTATGTAGGTGGGTAGGGTGGGAGGGTGAGCATGTAGGGTGGGTGGGTGGGTTGGTGGAGTAGATGGGTAGGTGGGTGGGTGGGTATGTAGGTAGGTGGGTATGTGGAGTGGGTAGGTGAATGGGTATGTGGTAGGTATGTATGTGGAGGTGGGTAGGTTGGTGGGTTGGTAGGTGGGTGGGTAGGAGGGTGTGTGGGTGGGAAGGGTAGGGTGGGTAGGTGTGGTGGGTGGTTGGTGGGTGGGTGGGTGTAGGAAGGAGGGTGGAGTGGGTATATGGGTAGGTGGGGTGTGTGGGTGGGTGGGTATGGGTGGTGGGTGGGTGGGTGGGTAGGGTTGGTGGTTGGGTGGTGGGTGGGTGTATGTAGGGTGGGTTGGTGGGAGTGGGTGGAGGGGTATGTGGGTATGTGGGTAGGTGGAGTAGGGATGGGTATGTGGGTGGAGTGGGTATGTGGGTGGGTAGGTGGGTATGTAGGTGGGTGGTAGGGTGGTGGGGTTAGTGGAGTAGGGTAGGTAGGTGGGTAGGGTGGGGTGGAGTGGGTATGCAGGAAGGTGGAGTAGGTTGGTAGGTGGGTGGGTGGGTGGTGGGTATGTGGGTAGGTGGGTGAGGTGGGTATGTGGGTGGGGTGGGTGGGTGGGTGGCTTAGGGGTGGGTAGGTGGGAGGGTGGGTGGGTGGAGTGGGTGGGTTGGTGGGGTAGGGTGGGTGGGTGGGTGGAGTCAGGGTTGGAGTAGGGTTGGTGCAGTGGGTTGGTGGGTGGGTGGGTTGGTGGGAGGGTAGGTGGGTGGTGGGGTAGGGTAGGTGGTTAAGGTGGGTGGTAGGTGGAGTAGGTAGGTAGGTGGGTTGGTTGGTAGGTTGGTAGGTGGGTGGAGTGGGTAAGGAAGGTTGGTAGGTAGGTGGGTGGGTAGGTGGGTTGGTGGTGGGTGAGTGGGTGGGTGGGTGGGGTGTGGGTGTGTGGGTGGGTGGGTGGGTGGGTTGGTGGGCAGGTTGGTGGGATGGGTTGGTTGGTGGGTGGGTGGAGTGGGTGGGTGGGTGGAGTAGGGTGGGATTGTGGTTGGGTGGGTGGGGTGGTAGGTGGGTGTGGGTGGAGGGTGGTGGGTAGGTGGGTGGGTGGGTGGGTGGGTGGGTGGGTGGGTGGGTGGGTGGGTGGGTGGGTAAGTAGTGGGTGAGTGGGTATGTGGTTAGTGGAGTAGGTAGGTAGGGTAGGTGTGGGTGGGTGGTTAGGTGGGAGTGGGTTGGTAGGTGGGTGTGTGGTGTAGTACGTATGGGTGGTGGAGGTTGGTGGGTTGGGTGGGTTGATGTAGGTAGGTGGGTAGGGGTGGGTGGGGTATGTGTATATAGGTGGGTGGGTGGGTAGGTGGAGTGGGAGGTGGGGGTGATGGGTGGGTAGGTGGGGTGGTGGGTGGGTGGGCAGGTGTTGGTGGGTGGGTGGGTGGGTAGGTGGGTGTGTGGGTGGGTAGTGGGTTGGGTGGGTTGGTAGGTAGGTGGGAGTGGGTAGGTGGGTGGGTAGGGAAGGGTATGTTGGGTAGGTACATGGGTGGGTCAGTGGGTGGGTTGGTGGGTGGGTGGGTGGAGTGGGTGGGTGGGTGGGGTGGGTGTAGTTGGTGGGTGCGTGGTGGGTGGGTTGGTGGAGTGGAGTGAAGTAGGTAGGTAGGTAGGTATATAGGTAGGTAGGTAGGCCGGTAGGTAGGTAGGTAGGTAGGTAGGTACGTAGGTAGGATGGAAGGAAAGCAGGCAAGAAGGAAGAAAGGCAGATAGGGAAAGGCGAGGGCAGACATGTAGAAGGTCGAAGGAACTAGAGAAACAGTGACATACAGGTAGTCCTGTAAATATACAGGTAGGTAGATAGGAAGGAAGATTGATAACTTTGCAGGAAGGCAGGCAGATAAATATATAGGAAGGCAGTCTGACAAACATATATGAAGTCAGTCAGACAAACATATAAGAAGGCAGGCTGACAAACATATAAGAAGGCAGGCTGACAAACATATAGGAAGTCAGTCTGACAAACATATAGGAAGGCAGTCTGACAAACATATAGGAAGGCAGTCTGACAAACATATAGGAAGGCAGGCTGACAAACATATAAGAAGGCAGGCTGACAAACATATAAGAAGGCAGTCTGACAAACATATAGGAAGTCAGTCTGACAAACATATAAGAAGGCAGGCTGACAAACATATAAGAAGGCAGGCTGACAAACATATAGGAAGTCAGTCTGACGAACATATAGGAATGCAGTCTGACAAACATATAGGAAGGCAGTCTGACAAACATATAGGAAGTCAGTCTGACAAACATATAAGAAGGCAGGCTGACAAACATATAAGAAGGCAGGCTGACAAACATATAGGAAGTCAGTCTGACGAACATATAGGAAGGCAGTCTGACAAACATATAGGAAGGCAGTCTGACAAACATATAGGAAGGCAGTCTGACAAACATATAGGAAGGCAGGCTGACAAACATATAAGAAGGCAGGCTGACAAACATATAGGAAATCAGTCTTACAAACATATAGGAAGGCAGTCTGACAAACATATAAGAAGGCAGGCTGACAAACATATAGGAAGGCAGTCAGATAAATATATAGGAAGGCAGGCTGACAAACATATAGGAAGGCAGGCTGACAAACATATAGGAAGGCAGTCTGACAAACATATAAGAAGGCAGGCTGACAAACATATAAGAAGGCAGGCTGACAAACATATAGGAAGGCAGTCAGATAAATATATAGGAAGGCAGGCTGACAAACATATAGGAAGGCAGGCTGACAAACATATAGGAAGGCAGTCTGACAAACATATAGGAAGGCAGGCTGACAAACATATAGGAAGGCAGTCTGACAAACATATAGGAAGGCAGTCAGATAAATATATAGGAAGGCAGGCTGACAAACATATAGGAAGGCAGGCTGACAAAAATATAGGAAGGCAGACTGACAAACATATAGGAAGGCAGTCAGATAAATATATAGGAAGACAGGCTGACAACATATAGGAAGGCAGTCAGATAAATATATAGGAAGGCAGGCTGACAAACATATAGGAAGGCAGGCTGACAAAAATATAGGAAGGCAGACTGACAAACATATAGGAAGGCAGTCAGATAAATATATAGGAAGACAGGCTGACAAACATATAGGAAGGCAGTCAGATAAATATATAGGAAGGCAGGCTGACAAACATATAGGAAGGCAGGCTGACAAAAATATAGGAAGGCAGACTGACAAACATATAGGAAGGCAGTCAGATAAATATATAGGAAGACAGGCTGACAAACATATAGGAAGGCAGTCAGATAAATATATAGGAAGACAGGCTGACAAACATATAGGAAGGCAGGCTGACAAACATATAGGAAGGGAGGCTGACAAACATATAGGAAGTCAGGCTGACAAACATATAGGAAGGGAGGCTGACAAACATATAGGAAGGCAGTCTGACAAACATATAGGAAGGCAGGCTGACAAACATATAGGAAGGGAGGCTGACAAACATATAGGAAGGCAGTCTGACAAACATATAGGAAGGCAGGCTGACAAACATATAGGAAGTCAGGCTGACAAATATATAGGAAGGGAGGCTGACAAACATATAGGAAGTCAGGCTGACAAACATATAGGAAGGCAGTCTGACAAACATATAGGAAGGCAGGCTGACAAACATATAGGAAGGCAGACTGACAAACATATAGGAAGGCAGGCTGACAAACATATAGGAAGGCAGTCAGATAAATATATAGGAAGGCAGGCTGACAAACATATAGGAAGGCAGGCTGACAAACATATAGGAAGGCAGGCTGACAAACATATAGGAAGGCAGGCTGACAAACATATAGGAAGTCAGGCTGACAAACATATAGGAAGGCAGGCTGACAAACATATAGGAAGGCAGGCTGACAAACATATAGGAAGGCAGACTGACAAACATATAGGAAGTCAGGCTGACAAACATATAGGAAGGCAGGCTGACAAACATATAGGAAGGCAGGCTGACAAACATATAGGAAGGCAGGCTGACAAACATATAGGAAGGCAGGCTGACAAACATATAGGAAGTCAGGCTGACAAACATATAGGAAGGCAGGCTAAGAACATATAGGAAGGCAAGCTGACAAACATATAGGAAGGCAGACTGAGAAACATATAGGAAGTCAGGCTGACAAACATATAGGAAGGCAGGCTGACAAACATATAGGAAGGCAGGCTGACAAACATATAGGAAGGCAGTCTGACAAACATATAGGAAGGCAGGCTGACAGGCATATAGGAAGGCAGACTGAGAAACATACACATGCCTATAAGATGCTTTGATATGCACACAGTAAACAGTGTTCAGTATTAACACAGAACTATACATAAGGAACGAGCATATTGAGCGTCCTGAAGGGAAGCGATCAACCTCGAGTAGGGACGGGACTAAGGAAGGGCTCTTGATCCAAGGAACTGGAGCTACCCTCATGTTTACCTCTGATTTCAAATGCAATGTACGACGCCTGTATGCTGCAGAGTTTGCACTACTACTACTACTACTACTACTACTACTACTACTACTACTACCACTGCTACTACTACTACTACTACTACCACTGCTACTACTACTACTACTACCACTGCTACTACTACTACTACCACTGCTACTACTACTACTACTACTACTACCACTGCTACTACTACTACTACTACTACTACTACTACTACTACTACCACTGCTACTACTACTACTACTACTACCACTGCTACTACTACTACTACTACTACTACTACTACCACTGCTACTACTACTACTACTACTACTACTACCACTGCTACTACTACTACTACCACTGCTACTACTACTACTACTACTACTACTACTACTACTAATAATAATAATAATAATAATAATAACAATAATAATAATAATAATAATAATAATAATAATAATAATAATAATAATAATAATAATAACAATAATAATAATAATCATAAATAAATAAATAATATTACTTATAATAATAATAATGATAATTATGTAAATAATAATAATAATAATTATTATAATTACAATACTTACAATAATCATGATAATATTAATAATAATTATATTTATAATACTTATAATAATAATGATAATATTATAATAATAAAAATAATAATAATAATAATAATAATAATAATAATAATAATAATAAAATAATAATAATAATAATAATAATAATAATAATAATAATAATAATAACAATAATAATAATAATCATAAATAAATAAATAATATTACTTATAATAATAATAATGATAATTATGTAAATAATAATAATAATAATAATTATAATTATAATACTTATAATAATCATGATAATATTAATAATAATTATATTCATAATACTTATAATAATAATGATAATATAATAATAAAAATAATAATAATAATAATAATAATAATAATAATAATAATAATAATAATAATAATAATAATAATAATTATAATAAAATAATAGTAATGATAATAATAATAATAATAATAATAATAATAATAATAATAATAATAATAATAATTTTTATTTTAATAATAATAATAATAATAATAATAATAATAATAATAATAATAATAATAATAATAATAATAATAATAATAATAATAACAATAATAATAATAATACTAATAATAGTAAAATAATAATAATAATAATAATAATAATAATAATAATAATAATAATAATAATAATTCATTGATATTTCCTTGAACCGGATAGTTTGATATAATAATTGGTGATTGAAGAAGATGGTGATGGAGAAGAATGGAGAGTGTGTGTGAAGGCTGGTGCCAGCTGATGCACTCTCAGCCAGCTGATGGCTGGAATAAAGCAGACTGATCGAGCAGCAGCAGAAGCAGGAGCAGAAGCAGAGATGCAGCCAGGTTAATTCAGGGTGATCAATCACAGTCGTCCCGGGGAGAGACAGGTGGTTAGGGGAAGCAATGTCAGAGAGAGAGAGAGAGAGAGAGAGAGAGAGAGAGAGAGAGAGAGAGAGAGAGAGAGAGAGAGAGAGAGAGAGAGAGAGAGAGAGAGAGAGAGAGAGAGAGAGAGAGAGAGAGAATATAAACCTCAGACACACAGAAGGATCTGTGTGTGAGTGAATTAAGTGCCAAGCCTGGCTCAACATACACACACTGTTATGAAGCTGTGGAACCCAACATTGTTGGTGGTAGTCACTGCTGGGTCTACTCTGACCCAGGCCCAGCCTCAAACAAACCACCCATGATGGTTTAACGCCTTTTTATTATTATAATAATAATAATAATAATAATAATAATAATAATAATTATTATTATTATTATTATAATTATGATTATCATTATTATTAAAATTTTTACAGCAATAATAATACTTACAATAATAATAATAATAATAATAATAATAATAATAATAATAATAATAATAATAATAATAATAATAATAATAATAATAATAATAATAATAATAATCAATTAATGTAAGTAAATCTAATACAACAACGACACACACACACACACACACACACACACACACACACACACACACACACACACACACACACACACACACACACACACACACACACACACACACATACCCACACACATACACACACACACACACACACACACACTCACTCACTCACACATACACACACACACACACACACACACACTCACACACACACACACACACACACACACACACACACACACACACACACACACACACTCACACACACACACACACACACACACACACACACACACACACACACACACACACACACACACACACACACACACACACACACACACACACACACACACACACACACACACACACCTGTTACCTGCCATACTCATTAACCCTCAGACAGGTAGATTCCCTCTAATCAAGGTCCACCGTCTTCTCCCTCACGCTGAAATATCATCTGCATATCTTAAGGTAGAGAGAATAGGAGGGAGGTAGTGGGAGGGAGAGAGGGAGGGTAGGAGGGAGAGAGGGAGGTTTGGAGGGAGTGAGGGAGGGTGGGAAGGAAAAAGGGAGGGGGGGAAGGAGAGAGAGAGAGGGTGAGAGAGAGAGAGAGAGAAAGAGAGAGAGAGAGAGAGAGAGAGAGAGAGGAGAGAGAGAGAAAGAGAGAGAGAGAGAGAGAGAGATACAGCTCTTGGTTTCACATCTCAAGTCATGACTCCCTAAAATTTCCTGACAGGTAAATCGGTGTATTAATGAGAGAAGAAATCGGTGTATTAGTGAGAGAATAAATCGGTGTATTAATGAGAGAAGAAATCGGTGTATTAGTGAGAGAATAAATCGGTGTATTAGTGAGAGAATAAATCGGTGTATTAGTGAGAGAATAAATAGGTGTATTAGTGAGAGAATAAATCGGTGTATTAGTGAGAGAATAAATCGGTGAATTAATGAGAGAATAAATCGGTGTATTAGTGAGAGAATAAATCGGTGAATTATTAACCGTTATGAATAATAAACAAAAACAAAATAATCAGTAGTAATAATAACTCAAATAACGACAAAAACAGAATTATTTTATTGAAATGAAAAATTTCAGTAAAACTCCTTTATTACATGAAAAATAAAAGACAAAAATGGATTTTATTGAAAAGAAAAAATGAAAAAAACGAAACAATAGGATTGATGGTAGAAAGGGGAGATGGGGAAGTGGGAAGAAGTAATGAAAAAGGAGCGAGGGAGAGGTGGAAGGGGGCGTGGTCGACGCTGAGGGAGAGGGACGAGGGAGAGAGAGAGAAAGAGAGAGAGAGAGAGAGAGAGAGAGAGAGAGAGAGAGAGAGAGAGAGAATGAGGGGATGAAAGATAATAATAATAATAATAATAATAATAATAATAATAATAATAATAATAATAATAATAATAATCCAGTATACAGGGGTCCCTCTCATGCAGGTATTCCATCACTATTATACTTTATAATGAACTAGAGAGAGGGGGAGTGTCCTACCACCATCACCACTACCACCATCACCACTACCACCATCACCACTACCATCATCACCACTACCACCATCACCACTACCATCACCACTACCACCATCACCACTACCACCATCACCACTACCATCACCACTACCATCACCACTACCACCATCACCACTACCACCATCACCACTACCACCATCACCACTACCACCATCACCACTACCACCATCACCACTACCACCATCACCACTACCACCATCACCACTACCACCATCACCACTACCACCATCACCACTACCACCATCACAACTACCATCACCACTACCACCATCACTACCACCATCACCACTACCACCATCACCACTACCACCATCACCACTACCATTATCACCATTACCACCATCACTACCACCATCACCACTACCACCATCACCACTACCATCACCACTACCACCACCATCACCACTACCATCACCACTACCACCACCCTCACCATTACCACCATCACCACTACCACCACCATCACCACCAGCATCATCACCACTACCACCATCACCACTACCATCATCATCACTACCACCATCATCACCACTACCACCATCACCACTACCATCATCACCACTACCACCATCACCACTACCATCATCACCATCACCACCACCATCACCACTAACATCATCACCACTACCACCATCACCACTACCACCATCACCACTACCACCACCACTACCATCATCACCACTACCACCATCACCACTACCACCATCACCACTAACATCATCACCACTACCACCATCACCACTACCATCACCACTACCACCATCACCACTACCACCACCACTACCATCATCACCACTACCACCATCACCACTACCACCATCACCACTACCACCATCACCACTACCACCATCACCACTACCATCATCACCACTACCACCATCACCACTACCACCATCACCACTACCATCATCACCACTACCACCATCACCACTACCACCATCACCACTACCACCACCACTACCATTATCACCATTACCACCATCACTACCACCATCACCACTACCACCATCACCACTACCATCACCACTACCACCACCATCACCATTACCACCATCACCACTACCACCACCATCACCACCAGCATCATCACCACTACCACCATCACCACTACCATCATCATCACTACCACCATCATCACCACTACCACCATCACCACTACCATCATCACCACTACCACCATCACCACTACCATCATCACCATCACCACCACCATCACCACTAACATCATCACCACTACCAACATCACCACTACCATCAACACCATTATTACCATCACCACTACCACCATCATCACCACTATCACCACTACCACCATCACCACTACCATCATCACCACTACCACCATCACCACTACCATCATCACCATCACCACCACCATCACCCCTAACATCATCACCACTACCACCATCACCACTACCATCAACACCATTACTACCATCACCACTACCACCATCATCACCACTATCACCACTACCACCATCACCGCAATCACCACCAGCGTGGTATAGGTCCATTGCTTTACTATCACCTACGATAGTCTACGTAGTTCTAGTGTGTCACTCTCCTCAGCTTGGTGTTGCTAACTAGCCTCGATTTTTATTGGGTCGTCGGACTTTCAGACCAAGTTCTGATTGGTTGACAGTCAGTCTTCGTGTGGGTGCTTGCTCTCCTCTCCCAGTAGCCGTTCCTGTAAGGTGTCTTGCTGTCACCTACGGCGTTTCTCAGTTCTGACGTCTGTTTTCTGTCTCCTGACGTGTTTGTTCTTCACTCTTGACGCTTCTGAGTCGTCGTGGAAGTGTGTGCCTGCCTGTTGTCGTGTGGCTGGTCGTGGAGCTGGTCGTGGGAGCTACCGAGGGATGGGGACTAACACATGTGGCTCTCTGGTCAGATATAAATTCCTTTTCATTCAACTGTATACCTGTTTAGATGAAGGAGACACATTTGCAATACAAGGGTATCTTTACTGTGGAGATGTCTGGCCAACCAGTGGCTTTATCGCTTTAGTACACAGAGTAACACTGGAGATAGTGGAAGACATGAGGTGGTAGTTTGAGGTGATCAGTTCCTCACCCTTGATGAATGTTGATGTTGCAAGACGTGAGGTAATAGTCTTAAACAGTCGCTCCCTCAGCCTAGACAGGTGTTCACTCCATCATGAACAAAACACAGGTATTGCACATATATCTTACTCATCGGTTTGCATACTATTAAATTCCATCCGTTTGCTCCTGATGTCCGCAACTGGGGCAGTTCATCGGGCATGCTGGATTGGAAAGTTCTTATAAGGTCACAGAAAGGTCAGGTTAGGTCATGGGTGTTCCACGCAGATGCACTATTCAAGTCTCTTGCTATCACACTTAAGGTTGCTAATGTTGCATCTAACACTGTATTCTATGCCTTACTGTGTTGCGTTCCAGTTCCACTGTACCGCAACATTATCGTTACAGACCATGGAGCTAAACTCTTCTCCAGGCTGAGGGACTGACAACTGATTATATCATCTTTACCTCACCACTACTCCTGCTGTCTACAGTATATTTTCCTCTATATTTAACTGAAGAAACCTACCGCGTAGGCGAAACATTTCAACAATAAAATTACCCAACTGTTGCGTAGGTCTTATTCATAACCCTGTCGGTATTGTTTACCATTTTAACATACACATTATTCTAGTAAACTCTGCCATGGGTTTTAATTATATTTAGTAAATCATGTTCTGAACGTGTTCCTACTTAGGATATGACGCATATGGTTCATGTCAGGTTCGTTAAAAGGCTGAGTACCTATATTTATAGTGTACCTACTTAAGGTGTTATGTTACTGCAAGGGTAACAAGGGTAGCAGGTGCTAGGAGAGTTCTTCCTATGTCTCTCCCCCCCGGCCCAGGATTCGAGCCGGATCCTTTCGGTTGTCAGCTGAACGTACTTTATCACCTAAGCCTTAAAGTAACTACAGGATGGAAACAAGGTTCCACAAATCCACAATACCACTACACTCAAGACTCACAAATCCACAGTCTCATTATACTCAAGTCCCACAATCCCACTGCACACGTCCCACAAATCCAGGAACCCACAAGTCAAATCCTAAAAAAATAACATGCCCCCCAAAATCCACACAATCAGTCAAATTCCAGGAACCCACAATCAGTCAAGTCTTGCCATCAAATGCACCTGAGCGACCATCAGCACGGTGAGGCTGGCTACAACACACACGGCGCGGGGATAACACTGTGTATTTGACTCTTCTGAGTAACACTTATTGCACTGCCATCTTGGGTAGCCACGCAGTATAAGTGATGTCGCGTTTGTTGGTGTACTCACCATTTGTGCTTACAAGGATCGATTCATAGCTCCTGGCTCCGCCTCTTCACTGATTGCTACTAGGTCCTCTCTCTCTCCTTGCTCCATGTGTTTATCATACTTCGTCTTAAAACTATGTATGGTTCCTGCCCCCACTACATTACTTTTCAGACTATTCCACTTCCTGACAAGTCTGTGGTTGAAGAAATACTTCCTAACATCCCTTTCACTCATCTGAGCCATCAACTTCCAATTGTGACCCCTTGTTTCTGTATCCCATCTTTGTAAGATCCTGTC
>NC_091295.1:47102456-47119956 GCF_038502225.1 Cherax quadricarinatus
CAGTGTGGACACACAGGTATAGTCCCATGCTAAGAGCTTGCCATTCTTCCAAGGATAGATGGTGATCCCGTCGGGGTGGTTTGCTGGGTTGTGGGTATTGTTGGCTGCTAGTGATCGTGGCTCCCTCTCGGCAGGGCATCCAGCTGTAGCAAGGGTTCTCTTAATGATGTCGTTGACCTCATTGTGTCTTGCATGCCAGCCCTTGGTTTTGGAACAGTTAAGACCATGTAGACCGTATTGGTCTGCTTGCACTTCGCCGCAAATACACATATATTCTGTGTGAATTGGGGCAGCAAGGCGCAGAGCCACTGCAATACGGAGGGTCTTAGGGTCGAGTCGCGTTCCCATTGCCGATATGGGAACTGTTTGGAGGAAGTCCCCGGAGTGATGTGCACTCACAGCCTGGAGATGGGCAATCTCCCTATCTGATGTTGCAGCCCTGAGCATGTTGGCAAGCACCTTTTCAGCAATTGGGCCATCCCAGCTTGACTGTTTGTGAGCCAGTGCTGCGCTAGGGTTTGGTGCTGGAGCAGCAAGAGTCTCCCATTCGGTGATGGCACTGGCATAGCTAGGGTCTTCTATTCCTGCTGAGTCACTGAGGGTGTCAGGAAGAATTTGTCTTATCAACTCGTTTGATGCAATGGAAGAGGATAGGAAAGCTGGTAGAGCAATCTGGGAGGATCTGCGTACTCCTAGCCCTCCAAGCCTGACCGGAAGTGAGGCTTGCAACCACTGTCCATCGTCAAGGGAAAGATTCAATACACTCTCTAGCATGGCCTTCAGGAGAGAGTCATATTCCTTGAGTTTTGGACTGCTGAAGGCTGGGGAGCATCTCAGAAAATAGGTAAGTTTTGGGATTGACAGGCACCTGGTGAGTAGGTAGAAGGCATCGTGTGTGTCAATGTCTTTCATCCTGCTTTCCATCGTCCGGAGGTCTGAGACTTTTTTTCCTAGGATCAGATCGATGGCATTGGACCCAAGAGGAGCACCGAGGAGAGTGCTATTGGCTGGATCAATGGCTCGTGCTCCTGGTAAAACGGCACTAATATTCTGGATCATCTGTTGATTGGTAGAAACTATTTCACATTTGGTGGGGTTTAAAGAAAGGCCCAGGCTTTCTCCCATGTCTTTAATTTTACTGATGTCCTCTAGGAGAGATTCTGTTGTGCCAGCTAGGGTACCGTCGTCCAGGAACCAGATATTGAGCTCGCTGGAGAGTGCCTCCGTGACTTCCTTGATGACCAAACAAAATAGAAAGGGGGCGAGAGGGTCCCCCTGTTGCACGCCCTCACACGAGTCAATTTCATGGTCCCCAAACAATAGTTTGGAAGTCACACTATAACACGATTCTATGAAGGGATAAAGGGAAGGGAAGTTTCTATAAACTGCTTGGAGAGCAGCATCCCTTCTGACTGAGTTGAAAGCATTGGCAAAGTCCAATTTGACCAAGGCTTTTTCATAGGACATGTTTTTGATATATACTCGTGCTGCGTGGGCAGCTGCTTCACAGCCCTGTTGAACGCCGAAACCGAGCTGAGTTGGTTTCAGCATTGCAGCAGCCTCTTGACTCACCCTTCTTACTGCAGCCTTGGCGACTAGGCGCCGAAGGGTGTTACCCACTGCAATGGGCCTGATTCCGCCATCCTTTTTCCGGAGGGCACACAATGAGGCACCAAAGAAAAAGGGTCTGATGGCCTCTGGGACACTGCCAGCCAGGCACAGGTTGGAAAATTTGGTGAGTTCAGACAGCAGCCTCTCTGAAACCTCACCAAGTGCTGGATTGAGTATTTGTTTTAAGTGTTGAGGCCTTAAACCGGTGAAACCTCCTGCTGAGCCCTGTGGAAATGACATAGCAGCTTTATACACATCAGCATCCTGTAAGGTTAGATGTTCTTCGCCTGCTGCAATGTCAGGGAGGTCAATGTTGGTACTGGGAGCCCTGGGTGGATGTTTGTCCTTCAGAGCTTGCGCCGTGCTGACGTCCTTGGGAGCGATGGTATCCTCACTGGTTATAAGTCTCAGAGCTCCAATAGTATTACCCTCTTCTATTTTTTTGCTAATTTGGGCTCTGATTTTTGAGGTGTCGGGTGTCCTGTTGTTGGCATTTGCCCGGCGGGTGTTTGTCGCCCTAGGGGGGAGACGGACGAGGTTGTCATCCCTTGGGAATGCATTTATTGCCCTAATAACATGTGTTGCTAGTGACTTGTCCCTCCTTGGTGGGACAGCCAAACAGGCATTGCCAAAAAGCAGCAAGTTGTGCCAGGATCTGTTGTTTGAAGGAGCATCGTTGACTTTCTTCAGAAGGTCAGTGAATTTGCTAGCAGCTTGAGGGCGAGCTGCTTTGGGGATGTGTGTCAGAGTCCTGGTGGATGTTAATTTGATTGCAGATTTGAGGTCCTCTGTAGAGGTGAAGTCACGGTAGCTGTCAGCCCTGTCTGCTGGGGGAGGCTGTTGGTTGTTCTCATTTGGAGCTCTCCTGGAGCCTAGACATCCATTGTGTGCACGGATGTTGCCAGATGTGGGATTGAGTGCACATTCCCTGTGGCACACCCGGCAGATGCCTCGTGAACGACAGCTTTGGCTCTGTCGTGAAGATTCCTGGGAACCCGCGACTACTTGTGACATTGCTGATATCGTGGGGGTGGGAGGGCGCCAGCTGTGGGGTGACGGGTGAAGGACAGCATGGATGCATGGGGGATGAGGGTGGGGGAGTAGCGAGCGGCGGAACTTGTAATTGGTGGGGCACTAAACGGCAACACCCTTGGTCAGGAAGTCAGTGGGCCTAGGCTGGGTTGAGGGGAGGGGATAAGGGATGGGGGGAGGGGAGGGAGTGGCCCTGTGTGTTCGCTCAAGACGCACATCACTGACTAACTTTTGCTAATTGTTATACACTTATTGTTCCATTTAGAAAAAACCCTCGCCATTTGGCACACTAATCACCATGCTCACACTATTAACCGAGGTGTTCTTCTGTTCACCATCCAATGACCGTGTCGTGGGCGGCCACTTCCTCCCCCAACCCACGACCCCGGCCGGTCACAGATGTAAACAAAACCTCCTCCACACCTCCACTGCCAGGATCCCCTCACCACCGCTACTTCCCAAATCCATATATATATATAAATATATATATATATATATATAAATATATATATATATAAATATATATATATATATATATAAATATATATATATATATATATGAGGCAGTAGGTAAAATGAAAGGGGGTAAGGCAGCCGGGATTGATGGGATAAAGATAGAAATGTTAAAAGCAGGTGGGGATATAGTTTTGGAGTGGTTGGTGCAATTATTTAATAAATGTATGGAAGAGGGTAAGGTACCTAGGGATTGGCAGAGAGCATACCTGGTTACCTGGAGGTTACCTGGAGGTTATTCCGGGGATCAACGCCCCCGCGGCCCGGTCCACGACCAGGCCTCCCGATGGATCAGGGCCTGATCAACTAGGCTGTTACTGCTGGCCGCACGCAGTCCAACGTACGAGCCACAGCCCGGCTGATCCGGCACTGACTTTAGGTATCTGTCCAGCTCTCTCTTGAAGGCAGCCAGGGGTTTATTGGCAATTCCCCTAATGCTTGATGGGAGGCTGTTGAACAGTTTTGGGCCCCGGACACTTATGGTGTTTTTCCTTAGTGTACCAATGGCGCCCCTACTTTTTATTGGGGGCATTTTGCATCGCCTGCCCAGTCTTTTACTTTCGTAGGGAGTGATTTCTGTGTGCAGATTTGGGACCATTCCTTCCAAGATTTTCCAAGTGTAGATTATGATATATCTCTCCCTCCTGCGTTCCAACGAGTACAAGTCAAGTGCTTCCAAGCGTTCCCAGTAGTTAAGGTGCTTGACAGAACTTATACGAGCAGTAAAGGATCTCTGTACACTCTCTAGATCTGCGATTTCACCTGCTTTGAATGGAGATGTTAATGTACAGCAGTATTCCAGCCTAGAGAGAACAAGTGATTTGAAAAGGATCATCATGGGCTTGGCATCTCTCGTTTTGAAAGTTCTCATTATCCATCCTATCATTTTCTTTGCACGTGCGATCGTGGCACTGTTGTGATCCTTGAAAGTAAGATCCTCAGACATTACTACTCCCAGGTCCCTTACATTATTTTTCCGCTCTATTGTATGGCCGGAGTCAGTAGTATACTCTGTTCTAGTTATTATCTCCTCCAGTTTTCCATAACGGAGTAGTTGGAATTTGTCCTCATTGAACATCATATTGTTTACCGTTGCCCACTGGAAAACTTTATTTATATCTTCTTGGAGGTTAACCCGTCCTCAGCAGATGACAGCCTCATGCAGATCCTAGTATCATCCGCAAAGGATGATACGGTGCTGTGGTGTATATCTCTATGTCTGATATGAGGATAAGGAATAAGATGGGGGCGAGTACTGTGCCTTGTGGAACAGAGCTCTCCACTATGGCAGCCTCCGATTTAACTCTGTTGACCACTACTCTTTGTGTTCGATTTGTTAGGAAGTTGAAGATCCATCTCCCCACTTTCCCAGTTATTCCTTTAGCGGCGCTTAGCCCATAAAATACGTGCTATAACGCCATGATCGCATTTGTCAAATGCTTTTGCAAAGTCTGTGTATATTACATCTGCATTCTGATTTTCTTCCAGTGCATCCAAGGCCATGTCATAGTGATCCAGTAGTTGTGAGAGGCAGGAGCGACCTGCCCTGAACCCATGTTGCCCTGGATTGTGCAGATTTTGGGAATCCAGGTGATTTGCAATCCTGCTTCTTAGCACTCTTTCAAAGATTTTTATGATGTAGGACGTCAGAGCTATTGGTCTATAGTTCTTAGCTAATGCTTTGCTGCCACCTTTATGGAGTGGGGCTTTATCCGTTGTTTTAAGTGACTGTGGAATTTCACCCATGTCGAAGCTCCTCCTCCATAGTGTACTTAGGGCACACGAGAGGGGTTTCTTGCAGTTCTTAATGAAAACAGAGTTCCACGAGTCTGGGCCCGGGGCTGAGTGCATAGGCATGTTGTCAATGGTTTTTTCGAAATCTATCGGAGTTAGGGTAATGTCGGAAATCTGGCATACATTTATGGAGTTTTGAGGCTCATTCATGAAGAAATCATTCGGGTCGTCGATCCTCAGACCGATTAGTGGTTCACTAAACACAGAGTCGTATTGGGATTTCAATATTTCACTCATTTCCTTGTTGTCGTCTGTGTAAGTCCCATCCTGTCTGAGTAAGGGCCCGATACTAGATGTGGTATTTGCCTTGTTTTTGGCATATGAAAAGAAATATTTTGAATTTCTTCCAATTTCACTAATAGCTTTAAGCTCCTCCTGCCTCTCCTGGTTCCTGTAAGAGTCATTTAGCTTAAGTTCGATAGTTTCCACTTCCCTGGTCAGCGCCTCCTTTCGTGTATCAGATATTCTAGCACTCCTGAGGACCTCAGTGACTTCTCGTCGTCTTCTGTAGAGGGAGCGTCTTTTTCTCTCCAGTTTACTCCTGCTCTTCTTCTTTCTTAGGGGAATATGCCTAGAACATGCTTCGGCTACCAGGAAGTTGTTCCTTTCAAGGCACTGGTTTGGATCCATGTCATTTAAGACATCTTCCCAACATGTTTCGTTTAGGACATGGTTTACCTGGTCCCACTTGATGTTCTTGTTGTTGAAATTGTATTTTGTGAAGACACCTTGTATAAAGGCAAAGGGGATAAAAGAGAGTGCAAAAATTATAGGGGGATAAGTCTGTTGAGTATACCTGGTAAAGTGTATGGTAGAGTTATTATTGAAAGAATTAAGAGTAAGACGGAGAATAGGATAGCAGATGAACAAGGAGGCTTTAGGAAAGGTAGGGGGTGTGTGGACCAGGTGTTTGCAGTGAAACATATAAGTGAACAGTATTTAGATAAGGCTAAAGAGGTCTTTGTGGCATTTATGGATTTGGAAAAGGCGTATGACAGGGTGGATAGGGGGGCAATGTGGCAGATGTTGCAGGTGTATGGTGTAGGAGGTAGGTTACTGAAAGCAGTGAAGAGTTTTTACGAGGATAGTGAGGCTCAAGTTAGAGTATGTAGGAAAGAGGGAAATTATTTCCCAGTAAAAGTAGGCCTTAGACAAGGATGTGTGATGTCACCGTGGTTGTTTAATATATTTATAGATGGGGTTGTAAGAGAAGTAAATGCAAGGGTCTTGGCAAGAGGTGTGGAGTTAAAAGATAAAGAATCACACATAAAATGGGAGTTGTCACAGTTGCTCTTTGCTGATGACACTGTGCTCTTGGGAGATTCTGAAGAGAAGTTGCAGAGATTGGTGGATGAATTTGGTAGGGTGTACAAAAGAAGAAAATTAAAGGTGAATACAGGAAAGAGTAAGGTTATGAGGATAAAAAGATTAGGTGATGAAAGATTGAATATCAGATTGGAGGGAGAGAGTATGGAGGAGGTGAATGTATTCAGATATTTGGGAGTGGACGTGTCAGCGGATGGGTCTATGAAAGATGAGGAGAACCATAGAATTGATGAGGGGAAAAGGGTGAGTGGTGCACTTAGGAGTCTGTGGAGACAAAGAACTTTGTCCTTGGAGACAAAGAGGGGAATGTATGAGAGTATAGTTTTACCAATGCTCTTATATGGGTGTGAAGCATGGGTGATGAATGTTGCAGCGAGGAGAAGGCTGGAGGCAGTGGAGATGTCATGTCTGAGGGCAATGTGTGGTGTGAATATAATGCAGAGAATTCGTAGTTTGGAAGTTAGGAGGAGGTGCGGGATTACCAAAACTGTTGTCCAGAGGGCTGAGGAAGGGTTGTTGAGGTGGTTCGGACATGTAGAGAGAATGGAGCGAAACAGAATGACTTCAAGAGTGTATCAGTCTGTAGTGGAAGGAAGGCGGGGTAGGGGTCGGCCTAGGAAAGGTTGGAGGGAGGGGGTAAAAGAGGTTTTGTGTGCGAGGGGCTTGGACTTCCAGCAGGCATGCGTGAGCGTGTTTGATAGGAGTGAATGGAGACAAATGGTTTTTAATACTTGACGTGCTGTTGGAGTGTGAGCAAAGTAACATTTATGAAGGGGTTCAGGGAAACCGGCAGGCCGGACTTGAGTCCTGGAGATGGGAAGTACAGTGCCTGCACTCTGAAGGAGGGATGTTAATGTCTGGCAAGACAGTGATGGAGTGAATGATGGTGAAAGTTTTTCTTTTTCGGGCCACCCTGCCTTGGTGGGAATCGGCCAGTGTGTTAATAATATATATATATATATATATATATATATATATATATATATATATATATATATATATATATATATAAATGCAAAACAACCACTGTGAAAGAGTAGTGAAATTCCAAGCGCTTTCGTGACTACTCACATTATCAAGGAACTATGAAAGTAATACATCAAAGGAAGGCAATTAAAGGGCTTAGACCACACCTCACAGCCAACTCCCACAACAAAGAAACACCTGACGCGCGACAATATCGGAGTCATAAGAAAAGAGGAACACTGCAGTAGGTCCGCTGGTCCAACTAGACAGGTTCTCACGACATCCCACTAACAAAATATTCTACCCAAGAAATAAGGTTTATTATTTGTCCAATGTATTATTAAACTCTAGCCAAATTTTATTAATTATAAACGAGTCTAATTTATATAAACCCAAGGAAATATTCATATTATTTTCAAAACTGTTTTTTATGAAACAAGATTCAATTATATTCCTGTCGACCATGGACTTGCTTGATACAACTTTCTCAACTTTTTGAAAATCAATTGGATGGTTAAAATCTCTCACATGAATAAATAGAGCATTGGAATCTTGTCCAGTTCTAATGCTATATTTACGTTGTTTTAATCTTAGTTCGAGAATTTTACCAGTTTGACCGTAATAAACTTTATCGCAAATTTTACAAGGAATCTTATAGACACATCCGTCAACATTTTGGGGGGAATTCTTTATCAAAAGTTTTTTTTTACTGTATCAAGATTTTTAAATACAACTTTAATATTAAAAGTCTTAAGAAGAGAAGGCATATCAACCAAGCATATCAACCTTATTTCTTGGGTAGAATAATTCGTTAATGGGATGTCGTGAGGACCTGTCTAGTTGGACCAGCGGACCTACTGCAGTGTTCCTCTTTTCTTATAAGTCCGGTATTGTCGCGCGTCAGGTGTTTCTTTGTTGTGGGAGTTGACTGTGAGGTGTGGTCTAAGCCCTTTAATTGCCTTCCTTTGATGTATTACTTTCATAGTTCCTTGATAATGTGAGTAGTCACGAAAGCGCTTGGAATTTCACTACTCTTTCACAGTGGTTGTTTTGCATTTATATATATATATATATATATATATATATATATATATATATATATATATATATATATATATATATATATATATATATATATATATATATATATATATATATATATATATATATATATATATGCATACTCATTCACATCAAAACGCAAACATATACACATATACCAAAATATCTACACATATATTATGCATCTGTATACAACTGGAGCATCACAAGTCTGCTAATGAGTGCTGGCAAACTCAGGAAGGAAAATGAGAACATCCTCACGCACCCCCAGAGTAGGTAAATTATTTACACTAGTCCAGACACCTCATTCCACCAGGACTAAGTCACTGGCAGCTGGTCACTGGACTACATAAAGGTGAAGGTTGTGTGCCTACCTTAACAGACAGCTTACATGAACACGAGGAAGAGCTGGTAGGTTCACCTGTGGTGGTCACTGTGTCTGCCACGGCTGACGATATCCCAGCCTGATACAGCCAGTCACCGTTGCTACACAATCTGGCAGACGTTTTGTGCTGCCCGGATACGTACCTTTTTGGCCGGAACAGATCATAGTGCCACAGCACACTGTTGCTGTTCCTACCGTGTAACTATCATGTAGAGCAGTGTAGCAACACTGTCAGTGTTCTAACCACATAACCATTATGTAAAAAGAGCAGTGTATAACACTCGGCAGGTGTTCCCACTGTGCAACTATAATGCAGGGTAACAACACACTGCTGGTGTTCCCACCGTGTAAGTATATTGTAAGTTATGTTTTAACACGCTGCGGGTGTTTCCACATTGTGTCTATCGTAGAGAACAGTATAGCAGCACATTTCGGGGGTACACACTTTTGTTTAATAAGAAAGAGTGGGAAATTGTGAAGGAACTCGCCCTAGCGACCAAAATAACCAGCGACTGTAATTGCTGTAGAGTGACGCCGTGAGGTGGGGGGGGGGCATCGGAGCGTGGTAGTAACGCCTTACGATACCCCCTGAGAAAGTAAACAACCCCCTCCTTCCCTCCGCCTTACGATACCCCAAGGAACGTAAACAGTCCCCATCATCCCCTCCCGCCTTAGAATACCCCCAGAGACTGTAAACAATCCCCCCTCCTCACCTCCCGCCTTACGATACCCGAAGAGAACGTAAACGACCTCCCTCCTCCCCTTCCGCCTTACGATACCCCCAGAGAACGTAAAAAGTTCTTTCCCCCCAGAGAATAAAAAACTCTTCCCCAGCACTTCCCCCGTCAAAAAAAAAAAAATAATATATATATATATCAGGAGCATAATTCAGGCTGAGTTAGTGGACACTCTCGTTACAGTAATTATCCGCTAGAGGGCCGGTTAATTATACTATGGAGAGGCAGGTTAATTATAGGTGTGCGGCCGGCGCTGCGGACTCAAGACTGTGGTGGGTCCAAGTCAGTCTCTAGACGGTGGTGGGTCCAGGTCAGACTTCAGAGGGTGGGTGGGTCCAGGTCAGACTTCATATGGTGGGTGGGCCCAGGTCAGACTTCTGACGGTGGGTGGGTCCAGGTCAGACTTCAGACGGTGGGAGGGGGGTGTGCCTACGTTACCGTCAGCCTTTTGATCTCGTTGCTTGGTCCTCTTAAGTCTTATATAATTGTGACAAGCGAGCAGGTGTGTGTGTGTGTGTGTGTGTGTGTGTGTGTGTGTGTGTGTGTGTGTGTCCTAAAACAACAGCAGCAAGTAAAAAATGGAGCTATTAAATCCACTGTTACGTTTACTGGTAACACTACACAAGTACGACTCTTTTGTCCCTGTGCAGATTGGGGATGTTCTCTTCGCCACACCAGTGTCTCTCTCTCTCTCCGATTCCCGTCGAGGAGGTGAACATTTACCTTCTGAAGGCAGTATCGTTTCCTCGTGCTCCTCCACTATGCAGACGCATCGTGTGTAGATCAGTCACTTAGTGGTGCTATCAATGACGACGATAAACTCACACTGACAGCCTTCCTGAAGGACAGTCTCCAAGCAGCTCGAGTGCTAGCGTACTCAGCTACGTAGTTCGATCCCATTAAGACGCGTTTCCTTAAGACACCTGCTGTCCCTGTTCACCTGTCAATAAAATAGGTATCCGAGTGTTAGTCGACTGTTGTGAGTCGTATCCTGAGGACAAAATTGACCTAATTTGCCCGAAATGCTCTGCATAACAAAGGTATGGCATTGATGTCAGTTAGGCCTGTATACATTGTACTTGTAGAAATAATGATTATTATTATTATTCTCACCATGACAATGAGGATGACAAGATCCTCACATCTACAGCGATTAAGACACCAGTGGACTGTGCATTTCTCCAGCTAGACAGATTTATCACTGAAGTATCTATCGACGAACTCAAAATCTCTATTGAAAATCAGAAGCACTGGGCGTCTGTGGGATCACGGAGAGGTGCAGTGCCTCTTCAATCATCCCACTCAGGCTTCTCAGGCTCTGAACGACGGCCGGGCTACTTCCTACTATCACATCGTCTCTAGGAATGTTGAACCAGAAAGCTCCTGTCTTATCACATCATGCTGGAGCTGTTACTCCTACAACACCCGAGCCAAAGACAGCCCTATCAACAACAACAACAACAACAATAATAATAATAAAGAACAACAAGTCATAAAAAATAATAATAAAAATAATAAATTCACTATGTTAATCAGTTGTACAAGAAATTCCATGTCCTAGAAGACGTGTCAGTTTTCGTCAGCAGAGCAACTGATTAATGTGTCAGGTGGCCTGTGTGTGTGTGTTTTTCAGGTGGGTTGTGTGTGTGTGTGTGTGTGTGTACAGTATGCGTCAGGTGGGCCGTGTATATCCACACTTACACACAGTAATGCTGCCTGGATTGAACTGACGCTGGCTGCACATGAGAGAATTCCATTTAACACCTTTTTAATCACTTGCGCAATATAGAAGCATTACTCTTTAAAGGTCCCGGATGTGCTTTCAAAATTTGATATTGTTTTTGTCATTTCGTATGCATTCACTATTATTATTATTATTATTATTATTATTATTATTATTATTATTATTATTATTATTATTATTATTATTATTATTATTACTGCTACTGCTTCTTTTATTACTATATTGTGGGTAGCAAGATGTGACGTGCGTCGAGTATGTTACACATTCGACGTTCGTCACACAACCACTGACATGCTATCTCGACCAGTGAACTGGCAGTTCAGAGTATAGCAGTTCTGGAGGCCGACTTCTGTATTTATTGTCCATTTCAACCCAGGCGAAAGCATGTTTTTTCCTGTCAAGGCGAGGTTACACCTGTCTGCCTGGGTGGGACGTCAGACTCTCGCCAACTCTGGTCGAAACCATTCGTTGCTTTCATTGGGGATGTAAATAGAGTGCTAAAAATTTCTAACATAGACAGGACTCGCAGCAATGGTTTTAAACTGGAAAAATTTAGATTCAGGAAGGATATTGGAAAGCATAGGTTTAGTAATAGAGTTGTGGATGAGTGGAACAAACTCCCGAGTACCGTCATAGAAGCTAATGAGACGTTGTGTAGTTTTAAAAATAGGTTGGATAAATACATGAGTGAGTGTGGGTGGGTATGAGTTGGACCTGACTAGCTTGTGCTACTAGGTCGGATGCCGTGCTCCTCCCTTAAGTGACGTGTCTGACCTGACTAGGTCAAGGCATTGGCTTAAGCCTGTGGAAGAACTGAACCTGCCTCGCATAGGCCGGTAGGCCTGCTGCAGTGTTCCTTCTTTCTTATGTTCTTATGATTTTTGCACGTAATAAAGTAATATATGGAAACTATAGAACAAATCGTAATGTAGCACACCAGCACCTACCTGCTGGATGCCCAAGGCTCTGCTACTCAAAACCTTCTTCACACCCTTCTTCCAACCCTTCGCGAGACTTTCCCCTACACTGCATTACATCCATCACAGACGGACCTTCATCAACTCTCTCTCTTTCTCTCTCTCAACACCTCTTACACCCTCAATCTATCTACTAAATTTTTTTTATTCACTGAATATCCACATTTACAGCCTCCTCCTCACTGCAACGTTGAAAGACCAAACCTCACACCCATGGAAAAGCCTTGACACGCATATACTCTAATCCAGTTAATATCAAGAATCAGTCCTCAGTTTCGGTTACCTTATTTCTTGTAATTACTGTATTTAGTGTAATTCTTAGTGCAATTATCTAGCGTGAGTGTAAAAATATCTCTCAGCGGTACACATAGTGTCGTGTAGAATATTTTTTCTAAGTGGTATATCGCAAGTGACGCAAAATAATGAGCACGTGTAGAAAGTTTATAATATTATCTACGACATAAGAAATATAGAGAAAGTTAGAAGAGAAGTGTGGAAGTTTGGTGCACTAGTGTGTGTATGTGTTTGTGAAGTTGTTGATGATGTTAGTAGTGACTTATTGAATAAGTGAAGAGGGTGACCCTGCCACGTGTGGCGTTCCCTGTCTAATATACACTCAACCTGTGTATGTTTGTATGTGGCAATACCGTAAAACACACACACACACACACACACACACACACACACACACACACACACACACACACACACACACACACACAGGAATTGACAAGGTGGACAAAGACAGGATGTTCCAGAGACTGGACACAGCAACAAGGGGACACAGTTGGAAGCTGAAAACACAGATGAATCACAGGGATGTTAGGAAGTATTTCTTCAGCCACAGAGTAGTCGGGAAGTGGAATAGTTTGGGAAGCGATGTAGTGAAGGCAGGATCCATACATAGTTTTAAGCAGAGGTATGATAAAGCTCACGGTTCAGGGAGAGTGACCTAGTAGCGACCAGTGAAGAGGCGGGGCCAGGAGCTTGGATTCGACTCCTACAACCTCAACTAGGTGAGTACAACTAGGTGAGTACACAGACACACGCACACACACACAGACACACACACAGACACACACACAGACACACACACAGACACACACACACACACACACACATACACACACACACAGACACACACACAGACACACACACAGACACACACACAGACACACACACACAGACACACACACAGACACACACAGACACACATACACACATACACACACATACACACACACACACACACACACACACACACACACACACACACACACACACACACACACACACACACACACACACACACACACACACATTCATTCACGCTGATCCTTGGAATTTGACCGCGTCCCTCACCCCCACACACCTTTCCCTCCCCACAGATCTCCCTTCCCCGCTCTTGCCTTCCTCCTCTATCTTTCTCTCTCCCCTCCTCGCGTTTCTCTCTCATAGCCTTTTCCCTCCCCCTTCCCCCTACTCTTTCTTTCTCTCTCTCCCTCTCTCTCCCTCTCTCTCTCTCTCTCTCTCTCTCTCTCTCTCTCTCTCTCTCTCTCTCTCTCTCTCTCTCTCTCTCTCACTCTCTCACTCTCTCTCTCTCTCTCTCTCTCTCTCTGCTATATCTCTACCTATCTCTCTCTCTCCTCTCTCTCTCTCTCTAGAGCCTCTCCTCTCATCTACTTGCTTCTGTTTGCCCATCCTGTTGTTCCTCTCTCTCAGCCACTCCTCATCTTTCTCTGTCTCTTATCATTCTCTCTCTCTCTCTGTCTCTCTCTCTCTCTCTCTCTCTCTCTCTCTCTCTCTCTCTCTCTCTCTCTCTCTCTCTCTCTCTCTCTCTCTCTCTCTCTCTCTCTTTCTCTCTCTCTCTCTCTCTCTCTCTCTCTCTCTCTCTCTCTCTCTCTCTCTCTCTCTCTCTCTCTCTCTTTCTCCTCTCTCTCACCCTTTCTCTCCCCTCACATTTCTCTCTCTTTCTCTCTACCCTCTCCCTCCTCTCCTCTCTCTCCCCCTCTCCCCCTCTCTCACTCTCTCTCTCTCTCTCTCTCTCTCTCTCTCTCTCTCTCTCTCTCTCTCTCTCTCTCTCTCTCTCTCTCTCTCTCTCTCTCTCTCTCTCTCTCTAGGCTTCTCTCTCCATCTCCCTTTCTATATTCCTACCCCCCTCCCTCGCATTTCTCTCTCTCATAGCCTTTTCCCTCACCCTCCTTTCTCTGTCTCTGTCTCTGTCTCTCTGTCTCTCTCTCTCTCTCTCTCTCTCTCTCTCTGTCTCTCTCTGTCTCTCTATCTCTCTCTCCCTCTCTTTCTCCCTCTCTCTACCCTTTCTCTCCCCCCTCACATTTCTCTCTTTCACCCTTAGTGTATCCCTCACCCCCCATACTCTCTCCTCTCTCTCCCTCTTTCTACCTTTCCCTCTCCTCTCTCTCCTCTTTCTACCCTTTCTCTCTCCCCTCGCACCCTCTCCCTCCTCTAGCCTTCCTGTCTGTGGTAAAAAAAAAAAAAAAAAAAAAATGGGTGGCTCTAGAGGACAGGAAAACCAGAGATCTGGTAGACAATTAAGGAGGAAAAACTGGGAGTTAGAGCTCAAAAGAGGGAGGAAGAGTGGGAAGAAGATAGTAGAGCTTAGTATGAAAAAATGGAGGAGCGGATGACGAGGAGTGCAGGAGTGGCAAATTACAGGTCTTAGCAGCAGAAGCTAGGATACAGTGCTTAGAGAGCACCAAAGCCTGAAACAGATTAGAGACAAATGACAATTCAGATGTGACATCAGGCGCAGACAAAGGGACAGTAACAACAACGGAACATGCCGTACGCGAAGGCCTTATCAGACACGTAGAGGCCAGAAAAGACGAGAGTACTAAGATCAAACGACAGGTCCGAAGACAATGAAGGTATGCTATATGCAGAGATTCTAACAGCCAACTGCAGTAACCTTAAAGGGGACAGCTGGTCATAGACAGTTCACTGAGAATAGAACTTTTCCAGATATGACGGAGGGACTGAAGGCAGAACATGTCAATGGAAGGGAAATCATAAAAATGCCTCAGAGGAAGCAGATGGAGACTCGAAGTGGGGAGGAGGAAGGGCGAGGTCAGTTTTGTGTGCAGGCTCCAAGAAGCCAAGGGGACAACTTTGAAGAGAAATAAAACAGAAGGGAGGAGAAAAAAATGATTGAAGCATCATGAAAACAATAGGTGAGGGCGATATGACCCAGGTGACAAATTTTCAGAGAATTGGGTGGTTTGCGAGTGGAAGGACACGGCCTGTCAAAGTAATTTTCAAGGAAGAATCAGTTCGAACAGGATTCTGCAAGAGAAAGCACGGCTGAGGGACAACAGGGTGTATACCTCGACACTTGTTCTCAGAACACAAGACGAAAGGACTACATGAAAGAGGTACAGAGATGCAGGAGGAGATGAGCAGGACCCAGACACAGGAGGAAGGGCAGCGCACCCACAGAATCTCCCGCAAAAACAGCACGACATTTCCCAACGCAACTGGGCAACCTATGCCACAACCCACTCACTGTTCCTCACTTACCAACCCCATATCACAAACCTCACCCCAACAGCTGTCCCTTATGGGCATTCTGACCCCACCCACATCATCACAAACCCCACCTACACCTGACCCCATATAGGCCCCCACCAAGGCTCTCGCTCTCCCAACCCCAATGTTGCACTTGAAGCCACAATGATAGAAAGAAACTGAAAGTTTGGTACACAAACATGGATGGAATAACGAATAAACATGAGAGTGGAACAGAATCAGTGAAAAATCCCCAGACATCATAGCAGTCCCCACAGAAACAAAACTACGCTGAGACAATAACAGACACAATCTTCCCAATGGGATATCAGATGCTGAGGAAAAGATAGAAGGAGTAGAGGGAGGAGGGGTTGCACACTGCTCATAAAACACCGATGGGATTTGAGGAAATGGAAGGCATGGTATGATTGGAAAGAGACTACATTGTAGGTACAATTCCAGTCCGGAGAACATAAAGTAGTCCATTGGAGTGATGTAACCCACACAGAACTGCAGGAGGCCAGAGAGGAGTACAGAAAGAAAACAACAGGGTGATGGTGGACACTGGCTGGGTGGCAAGAAGAGCTCACTCGAGCAGAGCAAAGTTACGCAGTAATGGGCGATTTCAGCCACAGGGAGGATCGACTGGAAAACCTGGAGCCACATGGGGTCCCGAAACATGGTAAGATGATGGATGTGGAACTTGAAAACCTCGTGCATCAACATGTCAGGGACACAACCAGAGAGGGAGGATGAGCCAGCAAGACTGGATCTTGTGTTCACCTGAGCAGTTCAGACATTGAGGACATCACTTACGAGAGGAGGCCCCTTGGAGCTAGCGATCATGGTTCTGAGTTTTTGATTATATAGTAGAGTTACAAGTGGAGAGGTAACAGGAACTGAAGGGGTCAGGCCAAACTATAAAGGGGACTACACAGGTATGAAACTTCCTGCAGGAGAGTTCCAGTGGGACAGAGAAATGGTAGGAAAATCAGTAAACGGATGATGGAATATGTGGCAACAAAGTGCAGGAGGCGGAGAGGATTTTGTTCCCAAAGGCAGAAATAATAGGAAGACCAAAAACAGGTCTGTAGTTTACCCGAAAGGTGTAGGGAGGCAAAAACTAAATGCAACAGAATGGAAAGGTACAGGAGGCATAGGACCCAGGAAAACAAGGAGATTAGTAGAGGGCCAGAAACGAGTATGCACAGATAAGGAAGGCCCAGCGACAGTATGAAAACGACCCCTTAGCAGTGAGAAAGTCAAATCTGACCCGAAACTGCTGTATAGCCACATTAGGAGGAAGACAACAGTCAAGGACCAGGTGATAAAGGCTGAGGAAAGAAGGTGGAAACTCACAGAAACGATCAAGAGGGTATGTGAGGAGCTCAGCCACGGATTTAAGGAGTAGTATTTACAGTAGAGACGGGAAGGACTCTGGAGGGGACAGACCAGTGGGGTTTCAGCAAGGAATACACCAACAAGTGTTGGACGACATACATACAGATGAGGAGGAGGTGGAAGAAACTGCTAGGGACAACGATACCTCAAGGCAATGGGACGGACAACATCTCCCCGTGGGTCCTTAGAGAGAACTTAGCAGATATGTTGGCTGCGTGCCCTACCAATCTTCAACACGTCCCTGGAAACTGGGCAACTTCTACTGGGGTATGGAAGACGGCAAATGTAGTTCCCATTTTTAAAAAAGGAAGTGAAAGGCACTAAACTATAGACCTGTGTCATTGACGTGTATAGTATGCAAAATTATGGAGAGAAGATTATCAGAGGAGAGTGGTGGAGGCACCTGGAACGGAACAAGAGTATAAATGCC
>NC_091295.1:47124956-47138734 GCF_038502225.1 Cherax quadricarinatus
CGCTGTTCCACATCACTGTACCACATCACTGTACCACAGCAGAGTACCACATCATAGTACCACAACACTGTACCACATCATTGTGCCACATCACAGTACCACATCACAGTACCACAACATTGTACCACATTACAGTACCACTTCACTGTACCACATCACTAACACATCACAGTACCACATCATTGTACCACATAACAGTACGACAACATTGTGCCACATCACAGTACCACATCTTTGTACCACATCACAGTACCACAACATTGTAAAACATTACAGTACCACTTCACTGTACCACATCACTGTAACACATCACAGTACCACATTGTACCACATCACAGTACCACATCACTGTACCACATCACTGTACCACATCACTGTACCACATCACAGTACCACATCACTGTACCACATCACAGTACCACATCACAGTACCACATCACTGTACCACATCACTGTACCACATCACTGTACCACATCACTGTACCACATCACTGTACCACATCACTGTACCACATCACTGTACCACATCACAGTACCACATCACAGTACCACATCACTGTACCACATCACTGTACCACATCACTGTACCACATCACTGTACCACATCACTTTACCCTCAATTCCACGTTCATATTTAATCCTATTGACAGCACGAGTTAATATACTCGAGAGAGGGGGAGCTCACCCCCTTCCCCTGAGGGGGTGCTTGCCCCCTCCCCCTTAGGGGGTGCTTACCCCCTCCCCCTGAAAATTATATATTGCTTGTGCGTATGTGGCGGACCTGTTTGTGTATAATTCAAGAGCGTTATAGACCTATAATTTACTATTCAACACTGGGAACAATATTTTTTATGAGATTCTGTTATGACTTTTTCAGTTGCTTTGAGTAACCCCTACAGGTTTAGTGCTCCAACTTCAGTATACTACTTCTACTACCAATACAATTACTGCTACTACTAATACTACTACTGCTACTGTTGCTAGTGATACTGCTACTGTTGCTAGTGATACTGCTACTGTTGCTAGTGATACTGCTACTGTTGCTAGTGATACTGCTACTGTTGCTAGTGATACTGCTACTGTTGCTAGTGATACTGCTACTGTTGCTAGTGATACTGCTACTGTTGCTAGTGATACCTAACTACTAGTGGACAGCAACAATATGAGTGATCAGGGACACGGATCTCCGCAGTGAGTGGCAGGAGGATCGAGCTTACAGCCCTCCTTACCCCGAGTAACCCGCACGGGTTTACCACAACCTTAAATACAATTCACTACCCGCACGAATTCCAACAGTTCACTACCCGCAACAGTTCATTCAAACAATTATTGGGAACACGTAAAAAACGGATATTGTTCATGCTGAACAAGTCCTGAGAAATCTATAGTAATCTTCACTTGAACAAAAATTTGTTCCAAATCTGAACAATAAAATATTCTCTTATAATGAAATGAAATAACATTACCGTGGCTGGAACAATTCACCACTAACCCACAATACCGTGGTGGGAACAGTTCCCAATGAACCAACAATACCGTGGGTGGAACAATTCTCCACTAACCCACAATATTGTGGTATGAAAAATTCACAACTAACCCACAATACCGTGGCTGGAACAATTCCCAATTATCCTACAATACCGTGGCTGGAACAATTTACAACTAACCCACAATACCGTGGCTGGAACAATTCACAGCTAGTCCACAATACCGTGACTGGAACAATTCTCAACTAACCCACAATACCGTGGTGGGAAAAATTCACAACTAACCCACAATACCGTAGCTGGAACAATTCAGAATTAACCCACAATACCGTGGCTGGAACAATTCACAACCCACAGTACCGTGGCTGGTACAATTCACAACTAAGACACAATACCGTGGTTTCAATAATTCACAACTAACAATAATGTGGCAGCTGCAACAGGTCCCTAACTGTCTTCTCTCAGTGTATATACATTGAGAGGTGTATATCTGTCGGTGTATATACACTGAGAGGTATATATCTGTCAGTGTATATACACTGAGAAGTGTATATCTCTCAGTGTATATCTCTGTATATATACACTGAGAAGTGTATGTACACTGAGAGATACGTATACAGGTTGGCCGATTAAAACAAAATAAATCCCCTGGTCCTGGGAGATTTTGTCAAGGATTCAGAAAAAGTGCAGAATGGAACTTTGTGAACCGTTAACTAACCTTTGTATCTCTCAGATATATTACCGCTAATAAGCCTGACCTCAGTTGTAGGCAAATTATAGCTGATATTATAAGAAGACATTTTGATAAGCATAATTTGATCTATAATGTTCAACATAGATTCACGAGGGGCCGTTCTTACTTGACTTATTTACTGACTTTCTTAGGTAAACGTTTTCATGCATTTGATCATGATAAAGAATAAGGTATTAATTATTTGGATTTTAGTAAGGCTTTTGATAGAATACCACATAAAAGGCATTTAAAGAAAGTGCCAGCTCGTGGTATTGAGGGAAAAGTACTGTCAAGGATCGAGGCGTTGCAGAGGTTGCAGTCTGCATAAATGGGGTGAAATCTGAGTGGGGATCAGTCACAGGTGGCGTTCCACAAGGATCAGTTTTAGGCCCATTGTTGTTTATAATATATATTAATGACGAGGGAATAACAAGTGATATGAGCAAATTCGCTGACCATACTAAACTAGGCAGGATTATTGATTCCAAGGAAGATGCCAACGTAATTCAGGAGGATTTATAACAAGCTTATGTCATGGTCAGAAAAGTGGCAAATGCAAAGCCCTGATGCTCAGAAATGTAAATAAATACACACACACACACACACACACACACACACACACACACACACACACACACACACACACACACACACACACACACACACACAGGCACACAGACATACAGACACACACACTCACACACACACACATACACACACACACACACACACACACACACACACACACACACACACACACACACACACACACACACACACACACTAGGTGAGTACACAGGCACACAGACATACAGACACACACACTCACACACATACACACACACACACACACACACACACACACACACACACACACACACACACACACAGGCACACAGACATACAGACACACACTCACACACACTCACACACATACACACACACACACACACACACACACACACACACACACACACACACACACACACACACACACACACACACACACACACACACACACATATATGAAAGACCCCTTGGGGCCAGTGACCATGTGGTTTTAAGCTTCGAATACACAGTAGAGCTACAAGTGGAGGGAGAAGCAGGAAGGCCAGGACGAATGAAGCCAAACTACAAGAAAGGGGACTACACAGGAATGAGGAACTACCTGAACGGGGTTCAGTGGGACAGAGAACTGGCAGGGAAGCCAGTTAATGAGATGATGGAATATGTAGCAACAAAATGCAAGGAGGCTGAGAAGTTTGTACCCAAGGGTAACAGGAATAATGAAAAAGCCAGGATGAGCCCATGGTTTACCCAAAGGTGCAGGGAGGCAAAAACCAAGTGTGCTAGGGAATGGAAGAAATATAGAAGGCAAAGGACCCAGGAGAATAAGGAGAACAGTCGTAGAGCCAGAAACAAATATGCACAGATAAGAAGGGAGGCCCAAAGACAATATGAAAATGACATAGCAGCGAAAGCCAAATCTGACCCGAAACTGTTGTACAGCCACATCAAGAGGAAAACAACAGTCAAGGACCAGGTAATCAGGCTAAGGAAGGAAGGAAGGAGGAGAGACAAGAAATGACCGTGAAGTATGTGAAGAACTCAACAAGAGATTCAAAGAAGTGTTCACAGAGGAGACAGAAGGGACTCCAGAAAGACGGAGAGGTGGGGCACACCACCAAGTGCTGGACACAGTGCACACAACCGAGGAAGAAGTGAAGAGGCTTCTGAGTGAGCTAGATACCTCAAAGGCAATGGGGCCAGATAACATCTCCCCATGGGTATTGAGAGAGGGAGCAGAGGCGCTATGTGTACCCCTAACAACAATATTCAATACATCTATCGAAACAGGGAGATTGCCTGAGGCATGGAAGACAGCAAATGTAGTCCCAATCTTTAAAAAAGGAGACAGACATGAAGCATTAAACTACAGACCAGTGTCACTGACATGTATAGTATGCAAAATCATGGAGAAGATTATCAGGAGAAGAGTGGTGGAACACCTAGAAAGGAACGATCTCATCAACAGCAGCCAACATGGCTTCAGGGACGGGAAATCCTGTGTCACAAACCTACTGGAGTTCTATGACATGGTGACAGCAGTAAGACAAGAGAGAGAGGGGTGGGTGGATTGCATTTTCTTGGACTGCAAAAAGGCGTTTGACACAGTTCCACACAAGAGATTGGTGCAAAAACTGGAGGACCAAGCAGGGATAACAGGGAAGGCACTACAATGGATCAGGGAATACTTGTCAGGAAGACAGCAGCGAGTCATGGTACGTGGCGAGGTGTCAGGGTGGGCACCTGTGACCAGCGGGGTCCCGCAGGGGTCAGTCCTAGGACCAGTGCTGTTTCTGGTATTTGTGAACGACATGACGGAAGGAATAGACTCTGAGGTGTCCCTGTTTGCAGATGACGTGAAGTTGATGAGAATTCACTCGATCGAAGACCAGGCAGAACTACAAAGGGATCTGGACAGGCTGCAGACCTGGTCCAGCAATTGGCTCCTGGAGTTCAATCCCACCAAGTGCAAAGTCATGAAGATTGGGGAAGGGCAAAGAAGGCCGCAGACGGAGTACAGTCTAGGGGGTCAGAGACTACAAACCTCACTCAAGGAAAAAGATCGTGGGGAGAGTATAACACCAGGCACATCTCCTGAAGCGCACATCAACCAAAAAACTGCTGCAGCATATGGGCGCCTAGCAAACCTCAGAACAGCATTCCGACATCTTAATAAGGAATCATTCAGGACCCTATACACCGTGTACGTTAGGCCCATATTGGAGTATGCGGCACCAGTTTGGAACCCACACCTAGCCAAGCACGTGAAGAAACTAGAGAAAGTGCAAAGGTTTGCAACAAGACTAGTCCCAGAGCTAAGAGGTATGTCCTACGAGGAGAGGTTAAGGGAAATCAACCTGACGACACTGGAGGACAGGAGAGATAGGGGGGACATGATAACGACATACAAAATACTGAGAGGAATTGACAAGGTGGACAAAGACAGGATGTTCCAGAGATTGGACACAGTAACAAGGGGACACAGTTGGAAGCTGAAGACACAGATGAATCACAGGGATGTTAGGAAGTATTTCTTCAGCCACAGAGTAGTCAGTAAGTGGAATATTTTGGGAAGCGATGTAGTGGAGGCAGGATCCATACATAGCTTTAAGCAGAGGTATGATAAAGCTCACGGCTCAGGGAGAGTGACCTAGTAGCGATCAGTGAAGAGGCGGGGCCAGGAGCTCGGACTCGACCCCCGCAACCTCAACTAGGTGAGTACACACAAACACACACACACACACATACACACACACACACACACACACACACACACACACACACACACGGGGCCAGAAGCTCGGACTCGACCCCCGCAACCTCAACTAGGTGAGTACACACACACACACACACACACACACACACACACACACACACACACACACGGGGCCAGAAACTCGGACTCGACCCCTGCAACCTCAACTATGTGAGTACACACACACGCATACGTCATTATATCGGCGGGAAAGTAATGAAAGAGCGCTACAACAATCGTGACTAGAGAGCGGCGGGTATGTAATGGAAGAAATAGGGAATGAAGAGGAAAGAATGATGATTATAAGAAAAACGATAAAGAAGATGTAAGAAGAGTCAGGAACGTTTTAGAAATATATATATGTGTGTTTACTCACCTTGTTGCTCACCTAGTTGTGGTTGCAGGGGTCGAATCACAGCTCCTGGCCCCCACTTCTTCACTAGTCGTGTGTTTGTGTGTTGTAATATGTATATATCTCAGTGTTTATACACTGAGAGTTTTCTTTAATCCCTATTTTACGGATTAAAGTCCTTACGATTTTAATGTACAATGGATTTAGCGTGCTGGAACATCAGCTTAGTGTTTGCTGCCTGCAGCTGAGTGTGGAAGGGTAGTGAGAGAACCTTCTGGGTTTTCTTTTTTTCTTTTCCTCATGTTTCTAGCGACAGTAGGTTCTCCTTGGAAGTAAATAGGTTCGATAGTAAACGGTAAGGTACTAATATCGATTTGTAGAGCCCGGAGAAGTATACGTACGTACAAGTACGTCTACGCACGTATATGTCTACGTACATAATGAAATATAACCACGTACATAATATATATCTGAGAAAGGTCGACCGAGCTGAAATATTCAATGTTCACAATAGTAGCAGTTGACAGCTAGTGGATCTCTTCTCTCCCTTTCTTTCTCTATTTCCCTACTTATTCTACCCCTTTTCCTCCTCTTCCTTCTTTCTCTCGTAAGTTACATCTCCATTCCTATCCTCTCTTCTCTGTCTCCCCTCTTTCATATTCCCCCCTCCTCTCCGTTTCCTACTTCTTCCCCTCTCATTTCCAACCTTCCCCTTCCTTCCTCCTCCTCCTCCCTCTTCCTTCCTCCTCCTCCTCCCTCTTCCTCCTCCTCCTCTTCTTAACCCCCTCTTCTTCTCCAGTCTTCTTCCTTCCTTCAAAGTGAGTAAGTGGCGGGTGTGTTGACGTTTTCCTTGTAATTATTTGTTCTGTTCTGCGTTGTCAAAAAATTCTATCTCTGTCTCTTGTGCCTCGTATAGAGGGAGAGATAATTCTGTTAATCGTTTAGTGAGAGAGATAATACTGACTCTCGTTTAGTGAGAGAGATAATTCTGTCTCTCGTTTAGTAAGAGATAATACTGTCTCTCGTTTAGTGAGAGAGATAATACTGTCTCTTGTTGAGTGAGAGAGATAATACGGTCTTTCGTTTAGTAAGAGATAATACTGTCTCTCGTTTAGTGAGAGAGATAATTCTGTCTCTCGTTTAGTGAGAGAGATAATACTGTCTTTCGTTTAGTGAGAGAGATAATACTGTCTCTCGTTTAGTGAGAGAGATAATACTGTCTCTCGTTTAGTGAGAGAGATAATACTGTCTCTTGTTGAGAGAGAGATAATACGGTCTTTCGCTTAGTAAGAGAGATAATCTTGTATCTCGTTTAGTGAGAGAGATAATTCAGTGTCTAATTTAGTGAAATTTGTACTGAATTTTGCTGTGAATTTTGTAGTGAATGTTGTAGTGAATTTTGCTGTGAATTTTGTAGTGAATGTTGTAGTGAATTTTGCTGTGAATTTTGTAGTGAATGTTGTAGTGAACTTTGCTGTGAATTTTGTAGTGAATGTTGTAGTGAACTTTGCTGTGAATTTTGTAGTGAATGTTGTAGTGAATTTTGCTGTGAATTTTGTAGTGAATGTTGTAGTGAACTTTGCTGTGAATTTTGTAGTGAATGTTGTAGTGAACTTTGCTGTGAATTTTGTAGTGAATGTTGTAGTGAACTTTGCTGTGAATTTTGTAGTGAATGTTGTAGTGAACTTTGCTGTGAATTTTGTAGTGAATGTTGTAGTGAACTTTGCTGTGAATTTTGTAGTGAATGTTGTAGTGAACTTTGCAGTGAATTTTGTAGTGAATGTTGTAGTGAACTTTGCAGTGAATTCTCATACAGCAGATTTGTGTTTTGTTCATCAACCCATTTCTTCTTACACCAATTTTGCAATTATGAAATTTTCCAATTATCCCGAATTGCATTCAAATTAATTTGCAATTATTCTATTTTGTAGTTATCCTATTATGTCCGATTATCTTAATTTATACTGTGATAATTATTATAATTGTTCCATGATTATCCTATTTTTGCATAATCTCATTTCTGTAATTATTCATTATTTTTTTATATTGACCCTATTTTCTGTGGATCCTATTTTAAACATCACCAGTTTTGCCTTCGACCAATTTCACGTTCTAACAATTTTAAGTTCAACCAATTTTGCGTACAACCAATTATACCCTCAACCAATTTTTTCGCTCAACCAATTTTACGCTTAATCAGTTTTACGCTTAACCAATTTAGAATTATTGCCCAAAAGTAATAGTTGACACTGCATTAGCTGGAACAATTCACACTCCCACAAATCAAGTTCGGGACTTGATGACTGTCCATAAACGGACCGAAACGTCTCCGATTTGTGGAATATTTGTGCACTGATTCCATAAATGCTATGTATCAATGTTCAGCATGTTTAGTGCAATGCATCAATGTTCAGTATGTTCAGTGCTATGCATCAATGTTCAGCATGTTCAGTGCTATGCATCAATGTTCAGCATGTTCAGTGCAATGCATCAATGTTCAGCATGTTCAGTGCTATGCATCAATGTTCAGTATGTTCAGTGCTATGCATCAATGTTCAGCATGTTCAGTGCTATGCATCAATGTTCAGTATGTTCAGTGCAATGCATCAATGTTCAGTATGTTCAGTGCAATGCATCAATGTTCAGTATGTTCAGTGCTATGCATCAATGTTCAGTATGTTCAGTGCAATGCATCAATGTTCAGCATGTTCAGTGCAATGCATCAATGTTCAGTATGTTCAGTGCTATGCATCAATGTTCAGCATGTTCAGTGCAATGCATCAATGTTCAGTATGTTCAGTGCTATGAATCAATGTTCAGTATGTTCAGTGCAATGTCTCAATGTTCAGCATGTTCAGTGCTATGCATCAATGTTCAGTGTTCAGTGCTATGTATCAATGTTCAACATGTTCAGTGCTATGCATCAATGTTAGGCATGTTCAGTGCTATGCATCAATGTTCAGCATGTTCAGTGCTATGCATCAATGTTCAGCATGTTCAGTGCTATGCATCAATGTTCAGCATGTTCAGTGCTATGCATCAATGTTCAGCATGTTCAGTGCTATGCATCAATGTTCAGCATGTTCAGTGCTATGCATCAATGTTCAGCATGTTCAGTGCTATGCATCAATGTTCAGTATGTTCAGTGCTATGCATCAATGTTCAGCATGTTCAGTGCTATGCATCAATGTTCAGCATGTTCAGTGCAATGCATCAATGTTCAGCATGTTCAGTGCAATGCATCAATGTTCAGCATGTTCAGTGCTATGCATCAATGTTAGGCATGTTCAGTGCAATGCATCAATGTTCAGCATGTTCAGTGCTATGCATCAATGTTCAGCATGTTCAGTGCTATGCATCAATGTTCAGCATGTTCAGTGCAATGCATCAATGTTCAGCATGTTCAGTGCTATGCATCAATGTTCAGTATGTTCAGTGCAATGCATCAATGTTCAGCATGTTCAGTGCAATGCATCAATGTTCAGCATGTTCAGTGCAATGCATCAATGTTCAGCATGTTCAGTGCAATGCATCAATGTTCAGTATGTTCAGTGCAATGCATCAATGTTCAGCATGTTCAGTGCAATGCATCAATGTTCAGCATGTTCAGTGCTATGCATCAATGTTCAGCATGTTCAGTGCAATGCATCAATGTTCAGTATGTTCAGTGCTATGAATCAATGTTCAGTATGTTCAGTGCAATGTCTCAATGTTAGGCATGTTCAGTGCTATGCATCAATGTTCAGCATGTTCAGTGCTATGAATCAATGTTCAGTATGTTCGGTGCAATGCATCAATGTTAGGCATGTTCAGTGCTATGCATCAATGTTCAGCATGTTCAGTGCTATGCATCAATGTTCAGTGTTCAGTGCTATGTATCAATGTTCAACATGTTCAGTGCTATGCATCAATGTTAGGCATGTTCAGTGCTATGCATCAATGTTCAGCATGTTCAGTGCTATGCATCAATGTTCAGTGTTCAGTGCTATGTATCAATGTTCAGCATGTTTAGTGCAGTGCATCAATGTTCAGCATGTTCAGTGCAATGCATCAATGTTCAGCATGTTCAGTGCAATGCATCAATGTTCAGTGTTCAGTGCTATGAATCAATGTTCAGTATGTTCAGTGCAATGTCTCAATGTTCAGCATGTTCAGTGCAATGCATCAATGTTCAGTGTTCAGTGCTATGTATCAATGTTCAGCATGTTCAGTGCTATGCATCAATGTTCAGTGTTCAGTGCTATGTATCAATGTTCAACATGTTCAGTGCTATGCATCAATGTTAGGCATGTTCAGTGCTATGCATCAATGTTCAGCATGTTCAGTGCTATGCATCAATGTTCAGCATGTTTAGTGCAGTGCATCAATGTTCAGCATGTTTAGTGCAGTGCATCAATGTTCAGTATGTTCAGTGCAATGCATCAATGTTCAGCATGTTCAGTGCAATGCATCAATGTTCAGTATGTTCAGTGCTATGCATCAATGTTCAGCATGTTCAGTGCAATGCATCAATGTTCAGTATGTTCAGTGCTATGCATCAATGTTCAGCATGCTCAGTGCTATGCATCAATGTTCAGCATGTTCAGTGCTATGCATCAATGTTCAGCATGCTCAGTGCTATGCATCAATGTTCAGCATGTTCAGTGCTATGCATCAATGTTCAGCATGTTCAGTGCTATGCGTCAATGTTCAGCATGTTCAGTGCTATGCATCAATGTTCAGGATGTTCAGTGCTATGCATCAATGTTCAGCATGTTCAGTGCTATGCAGTGTTGAACGTGTTCATTGCTATGCAATCAGTGTTCAACGTTGAGCGTTCGGTGCTATGCAGTCAATGTTCAACGCGTTCAATGCAATTTAATCAGCGTTCAGCGCGTTCAATGCTATGCAATCAATGGTCATCAACACAAACTCGTTTAACATTCATTATAAATCCATCTCTCTTTCACATCAATACCGAATTTGTTGCATCAATTTTTTTGGGCTATACAAATGATTTTCCAAAAAGCGCGAGCTGTGCCAATTTCGCGTCGCGAAGTGCGTTAACCCAATGTTCGCGATAAACATATACCAAGCGTTATGAGTGTGTTGTTTGATACCAGTTATTCATGTATTAAACACGTGGTATACGTGTTTCACACAAAGGTTAATACATCGAATGTTGCTCATATGTATATATATATATATATATATATATATATATATATATATATATATATATATATATATATATATATATATATATATATATATATATATATATATATATATATATATATATATATATATATATATATATATATATATATATATATATATATATATATATATATATATATATATATATATATTTATTATCACACTGGCCGATTCCCACCAAGGCAGGGTGGCCCGAAAAAGAAAAACTTTCACCATCATTCACTCCATCACTGTCTTGCCAGAAGGGTGCTTTACACTACAGTTTTTAAACTGCAACATTAACACCCCTCCTTCAGAGTGCAGGCACTGTACTTCCCATCTCCAGGACTCAAGTCCGGCCTGCCGGTTTCCCTGAATCCCTTCATAAATGTTACTTTGCTCACACTCCAACAGCACGTCAAGTATTAAAAACCATTTGTCTCCATTCACTCCTATCAAACACGCTCACGCATGCCTGCTGGAAGTCCAAGCCCCTCGCACACAAAACCTCCTTTACCCCCTCCCTCCAACCCTTCCTAGGCCGACCCCTACCCCGCCTTCCTTCCACTACAGACTGATACACTCTTGAAGTTATTCTGTTTCGCTCCATTTTCTCTACATGTCCGAACCACCTCAACAACCCTTCCTCAGCCCTCTGGACAACAGTTTTGGTAATCCCGCACCTCCTCCTAACTTCCAAACTACGAATTCTCTGCATTATATTCACACCACACATTGCCCTCAGACATGACATCTCCACTGCCTCCAGCCTTCTCCTCGCTGCAACATTCATCACCCATGCTTCACACCCATATAAGAGCGTTGGTAAAACTATACTCTCATACATTCCCCTCTTTGCCTCCAAGGACAAAGTTCTCTGTCTCCACAGACTCCTAAGTGCACCACTCACTCTTTTTCCCTCATCAATTCTATGATTCACCTCATCTTTCATAGACCCATCCGCTGACACGTCCACTCCCAAATATCTGAATACGTTCACCTCCTCCATACTCTCTCCCTCCAATCTGATATTCAATCTTTCATCACCTAATCTTTTTGTTATCCTCATAACCTTACTCTTTCCTGTATTCACCTTTAATTTTCTTCTTTTGCACACCCTACCAAATTCATCCACCAATCTCTGCAGCTTCTCTTCAGAATCTCCCAAGAGCACAGTGTCATCAGCAAAGAGCAGCTGTGACAACTCCCACCCTGTGTGTGATTCTTTATCTTTTAACTCCACGCCTCTTGCCAAGACCCTCGCATTTACTTCTCTTACAACCCCATCTATAAATATATTAAACAACCACGGTGACATCACACATCCTTGTCTAAGGCCTACTTTTACTGGGAAAAAATTTCCCTCTTTTCTACATACTCTAACTTGAGCCTCACTATCCTCGTAAAAACTCTTCACTGCTTTCAGTAACCTACCTCCTACACCATACACTTGCAACATCTGCCACATTGCCCCCCTATCCACCCTGTCATACGCCTTTTCCAAATCCATAAATGCCACAAAGACCTCTTTAGCCTTATCTAAATACTGTTCACTTATATGTTTCACTGTAAACACCTGGTCCACACACCCCCTACCTTTCCTAAAGCCTCCTTGTTCATCTGCTATCCTATTCTCCGTCTTACTCTTAATTCTTTCAATTATAACTCTACCATACACTTTACCAGGTACACTCAACAGACTTATCCCCCTATAATTTTTGCACTCTCTTTTATCCCCTTTGCCTTTATACAAAGGAACTATGCATGCTTTCTGCCAATCCCTAGGTACCTTACCCTCTTCCATACATTTATTAAATAATTGCACCAACCTCTCCAAAACTATATCCCCACCTGCTTTTAACATTTCTATCTTTATCCCATCAATCCCGGCTGCCTTACCCCCTTTCATTTTACCTACTGCCTCACGAACTTCCCCCACACTCACAACTGGCTCTTCCTCACTCCTACAAGATGTTATTCCTCCTTGCCCTATACACGAAATCACAGCTTCCCTATCTTCATCAACATTTAACAATTCCTCAAAATATTCCCTCCATCTTCCCAATACCTCTAACTCTCCATTTAATAACTCTCCTCTCCTATTTTTAACTGACAAATCCATTTGTTCTCTAGGCTTCCTTAACTTGTTAATCTCACTCCAAAACTTTTTCTTATTTTCAACAAAATTTGTTGATAACAGCTCACCCACTCTCTCATTTGCTCTCTTTTTACATTGCTTCACCACTCTCTTAACCTCTCTCTTTTTCTCCATATACTCTTCCCTCCTTGCATCACTTCTACTTTGTAAAAACTTCTCATATGCTAACTTTTTCTCCCTTACTACTCTCTTTACATCATCATTCCACCAATCGCTCCTCTTCCCTCCTGCACCCACTTTCCTGTAACCACAAACTTCTGCTGAACACTCTAACACTACATTTTTAAACCTACCCCATTCCTCTTCGACCCCATTGCCTATGCTCTCATTAGCCCATCTATCCTCCAATAGCTGTTTATATCTTACCCTAACTGCCTCCTCTTTTAGTTTATAAACCTTCACCTCTCTCTTCCCTGATGCTTCTATTCTCCTTGTATCCCATCTACCTTTTACTCTCAGTGTAGCTACAACTAGAAAGTGATCTGATATATCTGTGGCCCCTCGATAAACATGTACATCCTGAAGTCTACTCAACAGTCTTTTATCTA
>NC_091295.1:47138834-47153834 GCF_038502225.1 Cherax quadricarinatus
ACAGTCATTGAACATACTCCTAGAAGTTCTGCAGCTTGTGGAACTCTGTGAAACATGGTGTCATACACAGTGGTGTTTTACACTCTTACACATAAAACATGGTGTCATACACAGTGGTGTTTTACACTCTTACACATAAAACATGGTGTCATACACAGTGGTGTTTTACACTCCTCACACATAAAACATGGTGTCATACACAGTGGTGTTTTACACTCTCACACAAAATCAGTGTGTGTGCATTTTTGTTGAATTTTTTTTTATGTGCAAAGACAAAACACCTCGTCTGAGCAGTTTTCTTCAAAGTATTAGCAGGCAGTTGTGTTATGTAGTTATCCTAGGTAAATGGTCGTGTGTCATCATTCCTTCCTAATTTCCTTCATTCCTTTCCTACCTAAATTGTAGATAAGAGTAATCCAAATTATCCCCAAGTATAGCGTACAATATATAGTGTAGAAAGGGGAATATCTTACAAGCGACTGGCACTAGCGAACTATTGCCAGAGGTCCAGTGAAGTGTTAATAACGGATAAGTAACTACTATAGTCATAAGATATGAAACGAGTGATGGTAGCATTGAGGTGCAGGGAATCACAGCATACATAATTTGAGCATACAACCGTTACCTCTACAATATAGTGTAGAAAGGGGAATATCTTACAAGCGACTGGCACTAGCGAACTATTGCCAGAGGTCCAGTGAAGTGTTAATAACGGATAAGTAACTACTATAGTCAACAGATATGAAATGAGTGATGGTAGCATTGAGGTGCAGGGAATCACAGCATACATAAATTGAGCATACGACCGTTAAATACCCAATACATAGTGTACAATATATGGAATATATATATGGGTTGACCACTCACCAGGAAAATTATTGCCAGAGGCGACAGAGAAATGTAAACTATCGTACAGGTGTTATAACGAGGAAAAAGGATATGAATAGGCAGTGATATAGTGTACTGAATTGTGGATGAGAGTAATCCTTTAAAACCGAGTGCTAGTGTAAGCTATGGTGTAATTATATGGGAACAACTGCTCAAGTTTACGGTCATCCCACTGATCCCCCCACCTCTCCCTCCGCCCCTTCGTACCCCAACCAGCGGGGGTTGTTCCCTCCCTGCTGGTACCCATACCATGGACCCACTTATCACCAAACCAAGCAAAGTGGAGACGTGGGGATACAAACTGGATAAGTATTAAGCCATAGTAGAAATAATAAAATAAGAGATAGTTGATTGATGTGCAGGGAAACAGTGAACATGCAGTGACTGGATAGTGGAAAAGGATAAACCACCACCAAATCCTCTCGCCACCCTCCCCCTCCGACACCCCAACCAGAAGGGATGGTCCTCACCCCCCCTATTGGCACCCATACCCAATTCTCCTGACCACCGAACTACCTTTAATCACCGAAACCCAGCCACCACCACTACATATAACTGTCCAGGACAAGATAAACAGCAGTGATCATGACAGGAATCAGATGCTGTAGGATGTATGATATATGATGTTATACAACATAAAAGTTTTTAATGGGTAATAAGTCTCCATGCTAATTACATCCCACATACCCATGTATTGACCTATAACACCCACACCTGCGTGCAGAGCTGAAAGGTAAAGTGAAGATCAAGCTCTTGTGGTACCCAGTTGCAAATAGGATACAGGCAGGATGGCAGTACAGTATACCTGTGGGACATGTGGAAAGGCTCTTGGGAAACAATCTAGAATCACATGCAACCTTTGCTTTTCAAAACATCATGTTACCTGTGCAAGAATAAACACTGCAACCAAAAATGACATCTATCTAGATAGGTGTTTCTGGATCTGCAACAGGGATGTGGAACTATGGATAGATATCAGGAAAGCACTCAGGAGGTTAATAAACAATAAACACGAGAAAAAGGAGGAACTATTGAATAGTCTACCTGGAATATATAGAGCATGGGAAGATAGGAGAGGAGTAAAGTCTAACACAGAGAATGCCCAGTCTACAACAACTGACCCAAAAATAAGCAGATACACACTAGAAAAAACACGGGAAACAAAAACAACAGCTAGTTCAGTGCCCAGCCTTAGGGCTGACCCAGACCCAGCCCCCAGCCATTGTGAAAATCTGGATTCAGTTAAAGACTCCTCCACAGCTACCAATGCCATATCCCCTAGTACAGATGTAGTAGAGGAGCCCTCCTCTGGAGTAGACTCTTCTGCAACCATCACAGTCATAGCCCCAGCCCCACCCCCCAGCCCCAGTGCTGACCCAGACCCAGCCCCCAGCCTTACTGCCAGCCCAGACTCTCCTAGGGACACTACCCAAACCACCACAAAAACAGTAAATATACAACCATCATTGCACAAGACCGTGGCCCACAGTACAGATGTTGGAGAGGAGTCTCCTTCCTCTACTGGGGAAAGTAGATGGAATCCAGGACGGGGTGGCCCTGGCTTGGATACTGAGGATTATAGTGCAGTCCCAGAACCTGCAGAAATTGACAACACACCTCCCAACAATTCTCAACCAAAGGTGAATTTGTGCAAATATTATGCTTGGGGCATCTGTAAGCATGGAATAACAGGGGAAAAAAATGGGACATGCAACTTTGACCATCCCAAAAAATGTAGCGACCTCCTGTCTAAAGGAGTGTGTCGCTCTTCTTCCTGTACTTTCTTTCACCCAAAAATGTGCCACTCCTCGGTCCTCCAGAAGCAGTGTTACAACATCGAGTGCCCTGCATACCATCTAAAAGGGACCAGGAGGCACAGACCCCACAGGACAAACAATAGTAGCTACGACTACCCAACTCCAGGTGATTTTTTAGTGGCAGGAAACGAAAAAAGAAAATGGAAGGAAATAACAAAAATAGTCCACCACCTTGGAGCCTTGTTGGACTGGAGGCGCAGCCAGTGGCCACCCATGGCCCTCCAGAATTACAACTACTGATGCCAATAACAAAATCCCCCCAACAAACACAGAATACAACCTCGTTCATATTTGCTAATATACAGGGCCTTAAGCCATCCACCAACAACAAAATACCTTTTATCAGTGGACTTCTAGTGGAGTCTAATGCAATGTTTGCAGCCTTCACAGAGACTCACACAAAAGATCACTTTGACAGTGAAATATGGATAAGTGGTTACAACCTTTTTAGATGCGACAGAAAAAACAGGCAACAAGGGGGGGTTGGCCTGTATGTCAAAGAGTCCCTTATCTGCACGGAGTTGCTGAACACCACAAATGAGGTAGTTGAAGTTCTATCAATAAAGATCGAGAACCAAAACCTAGTCATTGTGGTTGTATACAAGCCACCAGATACAACCTCCCAACAGTTCAAGGAACAGCTACTGAAAATCGATTACTGTTTGGAAAACCTTCCAGCTCCATCCCCAAACATCTTACTGCTTGGTGATTTCAACCTAAGGCATACAAAATGGAAAAATGTAGCAAATAATGTTATAGCTGAAACAATCCCCGGAGGTAGCGCAGATGAAAGGTCACACACACATGAGCTACTAAGTCTCTGCGAAAAACACACCTTAAGCCAGCAGATAGTGGAGCCAACAAGACTAGAAAACACACTTGACCTTATCTTCACAAATAATGAGGACCTGATAAGAGACATAAGAATATCAAAAACAACTAATTCCGATCACAATCTAATCGAAGTCCAGACGTACATGCATAGGGGTCCTGAACAGCAGAATGCATGTACCGGTGAAGGTGTCTTCACAAAATACAATTTCAACAACAAGAACATCAACTGGGACCAGGTAAACCATGTCCTAAACGAAACATGTTGGGAAGATGTCTTAAATGACATGGACCCAAACCAGTGCCTTGAAAGGATCAACTTCCTGGTAGCCGAAGCATGTTCTAGGCATATTCCCCTAAGAAAGAAGAAGAGCAGGAGTAAACTGGAGAGAAAAAGACGCTCCCTCTACAGAAGACGACGAAGAGTCACTGAGCTCCTCAGGAGTGCTAGAATATCTGATACACGAAAGGAGGCGCTGACCAGGGAAGTGGAAACTATCGAACTTAAGCTAAATGACTCTTACAGGAACCAGGAGAGGCAGGAGGAGCTTAAAGCTATTAGTGAAATTGAAAGAAATTCCAAATATTTCTTTTCATATGCCAAAAACAAGGCAAATACCACATCTAGTATCGGGCCCTTACTCAGACAGGATGGGACTTACACAGACGACAACAAGGAAATGAGTGAAATATTGAAATCCCAGTACGACTCTGTGTTTAGTGAACCACTAATCGGTCTGAGGATCGACGACCCAAATGATTTCTTCATGAATGAGCCTCAAAACTCCATAAATGTATGCCAGATTTCCGACATTACCCTAACTCCGATAGATTTCGAAAAAGCCATTGACAACATGCCTATGCACTCAGCCCCGGGCCCAGACTCGTGGAACTCTGTTTTCATTAAGAACTGCAAGAAACCCCTCTCGCGTGCCCTAAGTACACTATGGAGGAGGAGCTTGGACATGGGTGAAATTCCACAGTCACTTAAAACAACGGATATAGCCCCGCTCCATAAAGGTGGCAGCAAAGCATTAGCTAAGAACTATAGACCAATAGCTCTGACGTCCCACATCATAAAAATCTTTGAAAGAGTGCTAAGAAGCAGGATTGCAAATCACCTGGATTCCCAAAATCTGCACAATCCAGGGCAACATGGGTTCAGGGCAGGTCGCTCCTGCCTCTCACAACTACTGGATCACTATGACATGGCCTTGGATGCACTGGAAGAAAATCAGAATGCAGATGTAATATACACAGACTTTGCAAAAGCATTTGACAAATGCGATCATGGCGTAATAGCCCATAAAATACGTGCTAAAGGAATAACTGGGAAAGTGGGGAGATGGATCTTCAACTTCCTAACAAATCGAACACAAAGAGTAGTGGTCAACAGAGTTAAATCGGAGGCTGCCATAGTGAAGAGCTCTGTTCCACAAGGCACAGTACTCGCCCCCATCTTATTCCTTATCCTCATATCAGACATAAACAGAGATATACACCACAGCACCGTATCATCCTTTGCGGATGATACTAGGATCTGCATGAGGCTGTCATCTGCTGAGGACGCGATTAACCTCCAAGAAGATATAAACAAAGTTTTCCAGTGGGCAACGGTAAACAATATGATGTTCAATGAGGACAAATTCCAACTACTCCGTTATGGAAAACTGGAGGAGATAATAACTAGAACAGAGTATACTACTGACTCCGGCCATACAATAGAGCGGAAAAATAATGTAAGGGACCTGGGAGTAGTAATGTCTGAGGATCTCACTTTCAAGGATCACAACAGTGTCACGATCGCACGTGCAAAGAAAATGATAGGATGGATAATGAGAACTTTCAAAATGAGAGATGCCAAGCCCATGATGATCCTTTTCAAATCACTTGTTCTCTCTAGGCTGGAATACTGCTGTACATTAACATCTCCATACAAAGCAGGTGAAATCGCAGATCTAGAGAGTGTACAGAGATCCTTTACTGCACGTATAAGTTCTGTCAAGCACCTTAACTACTGGGAACGCTTGAAAGCACTGGACTTGTACTCGTTGGAACGCAGGAGGGAGAGATATATCATAATCTACACTTGGAAAATCTTGGAAGGAATGGTCCCAAATCTGCACACAGAAATCACTCCCTACGAAAGTAAAAGACTGGGCAGGCGATGCAAAATGCCGCCAATAAAAAGTAGGGGCGCCATTGGTACACTAAGAGAAAACACCATAAGTGTCCGGGGCCCAAAACTGTTCAACAGCCTCCCATCAAGCATTAGGGGAATTGCCAATAAACCCCTGGCTGCCTTCAAGAGAGAGCTGGGCAGATACCTAAAGTCAGTGCCGGATCAGCCGGGCTGTGGCTCGTACGTCGGACTGCGTGCGGCCAGCAGTAACAGCCTAGTTGATCAGGCCCTGATCCATCGGGAGGCCTGGTCGTGGACCGGGCCGCGGGGGCGTTGATCCCCGGAATAACCTCCAGGTAACCTCCAGGTAACCTGGAGGCTGCCTGGAGGGCATTCCACCTCTCTTCCTACATTCCTTCATCTGTCCTTCATTACTTTTTTCCTTCCTTTCATCTAGTCCTTCCTTCATTCCTGCCTTCCCTTCTTGCTTCTGGTTTCTATAATATATATACACATATATAGTCACTAGATACTTTCATAAAACTGCTATTATCACCCTTCAGCAAGCTTGTCTTGTGTGTGAGTGTGTGGCTTATAATTGTTTTGAGTCAGGAGTCAGCAGCTGTCAAAGTGACATATTGTCTCATTAGTCACTTCCCCTACCGCCTGTCAAAACAATGGGGTCGGATGCTGCTTCCCCCTCCATTCTATCTAATTATCTTTCTCCCTCATTCTATCTCTTTCAATCTGTCTCTCTTTCTCTCTCTCTGTCTATCTCTGTCTCACAGGTACACATAAATACAACTATACATAGTGTAAATTACCTAGGATAACCCAAAAAATCCAGACAAAGTGCTATACTCTGCTTGAAGATGTGAGTAAACGTGATGATGACACAGTCTTGTGGCTCTCTCTGAGACAGAGCTAGATGGATAGACAGGGAGTTTGGCAGACAGACAAATAGACAGACAAATGTTTGTTCGTCGTCATCTTCTCCTCCTCCTCCTTCTCCTTCTCCTTCTCCTTCTCCTTCTCCTTCTCCTTCTTCTTCTCCTTCTTCTCCTTCTCCTCCTTCTAGTTCTCCTCCTCCTCCTCCTCCTCTTCCTCCTGGCTCTTGACAGATGGACAGCTGCCCCCCTCCCTCCACCCTCGTTTACGCTCATCAAAGGTCAGCTCTTATCAGATGTTATCTCCCCTTATCTTGTCACTGTCATGGGGTGAACTGTTTTCATGCCTCAAGGGAACATATTATTACATATTATTATTATTAGGTATTAGGTATTATTATTATTCTTATTCTTCTTCTTATTCTTCTTATTCTTCTTATTCTTCTTCTTCTTCTTTTAAAGGATGGGACACTTCCATCTGTTTAGAGCATCACTTGGGAAGAGAAGAGTCCCAGGGTCACATATTTCTTATATTGGCAGTTTGGACTGACCATGGAGACCCATTCTCTCACATGTGGGATATGTACATATACGACCGGGACAGTCAAAGGGTTAAAGGAGGGGTTTGGGATATTGGCAGTTTGGAGGGATATGTTGTGTATCTTTATTCGTATATGCTTCTAAACTGTTGTATTCTGAGCACCTCTGCAAAAACAGTGATAATGTGTGAGTGTGGTGAAAGTGTTGAATGATGATGAAAGTATTTTCTTTTTGGGGATTTTCTTTCTTTTTTGGGTCACCCTGCCTCGGAGGGAGACGGCCAACTTGTTGAAAAAAAATATATATATATATATATATACACACATCTAGGTTTTTCTTTTTTCTTAATAGCTCATATTCTTTATATCCTCTGTTCTCCATGGGGAAGTGGAAAAGAATCTTTCCTCCACAAGGCATGTATGTCGTATGAGGCGACTAAAATGCCAGGAGCAATGGGCTAGTAACCCCTTCTCCTGTATACATTATTAAAAAAGAGAAGAATTAAAACTGTATAAAACTGGGATGTTTGAATGCACGTGAATGTAGTGCGGATGACAGAAAGATGATTGCTGATGTTATGAATGAAAAGAAGTTTGATGTCCTGCCCCCAAGCAAAATAAAGCTGAAGGGGGTATGCGAGTTTCAGTAGGGAGAAATAAACGGGATTAAGTCAGGAGTGTCTGAGAGAGTTAGAGCTAAGGAAGGGGTAGCAATAATGTGAAAGATTAGTTATGGAAGGAGAAGAGGAAATATAAATGTATAAATTCAAGGATTATATGGATTAAAATAAGGGTCAGATGCGAAAAGTGGGTCATAAACGTGTAGGCACCTGGAGAAGAGAGGAGTGTAGAGGAGAGAGATTTTGGGAGATGTTAAGCAAATGTATAGGAACTTTTGAACCAACTGAGAGAGTAATTGTGGGAGGGGTCCCAAATGCTAAAGTAGGACAAACATTTAGAGAGGGTGTGGTAGGTAAGTTTGGGGTGCCAGGTGTAAATGATAATGGGAGCCCTTTGATTGAACTTTGTATAGAAGGGGGTTTAGTTATAGATAATACTTATTTTAAGAAAAAGAGGATAAATAAGTAAACAAGATATGATGTAGGGCATAATGACAGTAGTTTGTTGGACTATGTATTGGTAGATAAAAGACTGTTGAGTAGAGGGGCCACAGATATGTCAGATCATTTTTCAGTTGTAGCTACAGTGAGGGTAAAAGTTAGATGGGATACAAGGAAAATAGAAGCAGCAAAAGAGAGGTGAAGGTTTATAAACTTAAAGAGGAGGCAGTTAGGGTAAGCTATAAACAACTATTGGAGGATAGATGGGCTAGTGAGAGTATAGGCAATGGGGTCGAAGATGTATGGGCCCCTTTCAAGGCTGGTGACATTGCAGACCTGGAGAGCGTACAGAGAACTTTCACAGCACACACAAGTACGATAAGGCACTTAAATTACTGGGAACGGTTGAAGGTCCTTGATCTGTATACTCTGGAATGCAGGCGAGAGAGATACATAATAATGTACACTTGGAAGATCCTGGAGGGATCAGTACCAAACCTTCAAACGAAAATCACTCCCTATGAAAGCAAATGACTCAGCAGGAGATGCAACATTCCCAAGATGAAAAGCAGGGGTGCCATGAGTACATTGAGAGACAACACAATAAGTGTCCAGTGCCCAAGACTGTTCAGCTGCCTCCCAGCATACATAAGGGGGATTACCAATAAGCCCCTGGCTGTCTTCAAGAAGGCACTGGACAGGCACCTAAAGTCAGTACCTGACCAACCGGGCTGTGGTTCGTACGTCAGTTTATGTGCAGCCGGCAGTAACAGCCTGGTTAATCAGACCCTGATCCACAATGAGGTCTGGTCTCAGACCGAGCCACAGGGGTGTTGACCCCCGAAACCCTCTCCAGGTAAACTCCAAGCAAGTTTATGAATGTAGTGTTGGAGTGTTCGGCAGAAGTTTGTGGTCACAGGATAGTGGGTGCAGGAGGGAAGAAGAGCAATTGGTGGAATGATTATGTAAAAAGAGTAGTAAGGGAGAAAACGTTAGCATATGAGAGGTTTTTACAAAATAGAACTGATGCAAGGAGGGAAGAGTATATGGCGAGAAAAAGAGAGGTTAAGAGAGTGGTGAAGCAATGTAAAAAGGGAGCAAATGAGAGTGTTTGAGATGTTATCAACAAATTTTGTTGAAAATATGAAAGTATTGGAGTGAGATTAATAAGTTGAGGAGGCCTAGGGGATAAATGAATTTGGCAGTTAAAAATAGGAGAGGAAAGTTAGAGGTATCAGGATGATGGAGGGAATATTTTGAGGAATTGTTAAATGTTGATGAAGATAGGGAGTGAAGATAGGAATGAGGAAGAGCCAGTTGCAAGTGTGGGGGAAGTTTGTAAGGCAGTGGGTAGAATGAAAGAAGGTAAGGCAGCTGGGATTGATGGGATAAAGATAGAAACGTTAAAAGCAGGTGGGGATACAGTTTTGGAATGGATGGTGCTATTATTTAATAAATGTATGAAAGAGGATAAGGTACCTAGGGATTGGCAGAGAGCATACATAGTTCTTTTGTATAAAGGCAAAGGGGACAAAAGAGTGTGCAAAAGCTACAGAGAAATAAGTCTGTTGAGTATACCTGGTAAAATGTATGGTAGAGTTATTATTGAAAGAATTAAGAGTAAGATGGAGAGTAGGATAGCAGATGAACAAGGAGACTTTAGGAAAGGTAGGGGGTGTGTAGACCAAACATTTACAGTGAAACATATAGGTGAACAGTATTTAGATAAGAGTAAAGAGGTTTTTGTGGCATTTATGGATTTGGAAAAGGCATATGACAGGGTGGATAGGGGGGCAATGTGGCAGATGTTGCAGGTACAGTGGAACCCTAGTTTTCGTCTTTAATCCGTTCCAGAAGGTTGGCCAAAAACCGATTTGTATGAAAACTGAAGTAATATTTCCCATAAGAAATAATGTAAATCCAATTAATCCGTTCCAGACAGTCAAAAATATTAACAAAAAAATATGTTGTAAAGAGAATAACTATAGTTTTACATACAGAAAACAATGAGAAATATATATAAATGACTAATGAAATGGATAAATGTTTGGAAGGGGAATCCCCCTCCATAAGGACTTCAGGTATCAAAGCCCTATCTGGGGTTACTTCCCTTATCTTTTACTGGCACTAGGACCAGCTTGAGAGTACTGGACCCCTGTGGCACAAAAAATCTGTCCAGAGAGGCCTGTTTCTGGCATCTCTCTAAGATTTGCCTAAAATGGTACATGGCATTGTCATTGAACACGGATTGCAGCAGCTTTGTTAGGGTGATATTTCTCCACAAAACTTTGCACCTCACTCCGCTTTGCACAAATGTCCTAAATTGCTGAAGAAGTCACATTCTTCCCGCTCTCCTCCTCCTCTGAAGCAATTACTTCAGCTAAGGCCTATTGCTGTTCCAGATGAAGGTTTTGCAGCTCTACAGTGGTTAGCTCTTTCCTGTGGTCATCCACCAACTCTTATACATCCTGTCCACTCACCTCCAACCCCATGGACTTCCCCAAAGACACAATAGATTGCACAACAGGCATAGGGTCGTTGGGGTCAGCCTCAAACCCTTCAAAATCCTTCTGGAGAACACATTCTGGCCACAATTTTCTCAAAGAGTTAATCATTCTGAAAGTCACTCCCTGCTAAGCCTTGTCTATAAGGCTTATTTATGCAATTGAGGATATTGACATGATTCCTCCAGAACTCTCTTGGGGTCAATTCAGTGTCCTAGGTCATTTCAAAATACCTTTGAAACATTGCTTTGGTGTAGAGTTTTTTGAAGTTTGAAATGATCTGCTGGTCCATGGGCTGGATGAGAGGAGTGGTATTAGGAAGCAAGAACTTTACTGTGAGGAAGCTAAACTCCCCCAACAATTGATCTTCCAAGTCTGGAGGATGAGCGGAGTAATGCTCACTGAATGAGTAACAAAGGCAGACTGAGTCACGAACGTATGAGTGGCCTCATCCCGTGGGCAGGCTGATGCGTTTGGTATGGATGATTTCCGAGTGGATGTATGAAAACGGGAAAAATTTCACTGAAAATAGTGGTCGAAAACTGAACTGTACAATAACTGGACTGGATGAAAACTGGGTTTCCACTGTATATGGAACAGAAGGTAGATTACTGAAAGCAGTGAAGAGTTTTTACTAGGATAGTGAGGCTCAGGTTAGAGTATGTAGGAGAGTTAGTTTAATATCTTTATTATGCACCCCATACCCATCCTGTGGGTGGTAGTCAAAAGATTACAAAGGTACATAATGGGTCCAGGGACTGGATCCCAAAGTTATGATAGCTGAACTAGTTACAAAGGTAATGAACTCCAGGTAGTTCTGGTCACAATCATGGCAAGTTATAAAGGTAATGAATCAGCCTCACTCCTATACATGGTTACAGTCATGAACAAATCACAAAGTAATGAGCCAATGATATGTCCACGCCTGGTCACAACTGTAATGAGTTATAAATACAAATATTAAGTGTAGGAAAGAGGGAGATTATTTCCCAGTAAAAGTAGGCCTTAGACAAGGATGTGTGAGGTCACTGTGGTTGTTCAATATATTCATAGATGGGGTTGTAAGAGAAGTGAATGCACGGGTGTTGGCAAGAGGTGTGGGGTTAAAAGATAAAGAATCTAACACAGTGAGAGTTGTCACAGTTGCTCTTTGCTGATGACACTACTTATGGGAGATTCTAAAGAGAAGTTGCAGAGGTTGATGGATGAGTTTGGTAGGGTATGTAAAAGAATAAAATTAAAAGTGAATATAGGAAAGAGTAAGGTGATGAGGATAACTGAAAGATTAGGTGACGAAAGATTGGACATCATATTGGAGGGAGAGAGTATGGAGGAGGTGACTGTATTCAGATATTTAGGAGTGGATGTGTCAGCAGATGGGCAAATGAAGGACGAGGTGAATCATAGAATTGATGAGGGAAAAAGGGTGAGTGGTGCACTGAGGAGTCTGTTGGGACAAAGAACTTTGCCCATGGAAGCAAAGAGGGGAATGTATGAGAGTATAGTTATACCAATGCTCTTATATGGGTGTGAAGCATAGGTGGTGAATATTGCAACAAGAAGGCTGGAGGCAGTGGAGATGTCATGTCTGAGGGCATTGTGTGGTGTGAATATATTGCAGAGAATTCGTAGTTTGGAAATTAGGAGGAGGTGCGAAATTACCAAAACCATTATCCAGAGGGCTGAGGAGGGGTTGTTGAGGTGATTCGGACATGTAGAGAGGATGGAACAAAATAGAACGACTTTGAGAGTGTATAAATCTGTAGTGGAGGGAAGGTGGGGTAGAAGTCGGCCTAGGAAAGGTTGGAGGGATGGGGTAAAGGTGGCTTTGTGTGCAAGGGGCATGGACTTCCAGCAAGCATGCGTGAGCATATTTGATGGGAGTGAATGGAGACAAATGGTTTTTAATACTTGATGTGCTGTTGGAGTGTGAGCAAAGTATCATTTATGAAAGGATTCTGGGAAATCGGCAGGCTCTGACCAGGAGGCCTGGTCACAGACCGGGCCGCGGGGGCGTTGACCCGTTGACCCCCGGAACTCTCTCCAGGTAAACTCCAGGCTGGACTTGAGTCCTGGAGATGGGAAGTACAGTGCCTGCACTCTGAAGGAGGAGTGTTAATGTTGCAGTTTTATAACTGTAGTGTAAGCATGCCTAGGGCAAGACAGTGATGGAGTGAATGATGAAAGTTTTTCTTTTTCGGGCCACCCTGCCTTGGTGGAATCGGCTGATGTGTTAATATATAAATAACTTAGGACAAGGCTCCTGAACTAGTCCTGTTTCAAACCTTTGCACTTTCTCTAATTTCTTGATGTGCTTGACCAGGTGTGGGTTCCAAACTGGTGCTGCATACTCCAATGTAGACCTGACGTACACGGTGTACAGAATTTTGAATGATTCCTTACTGAGGTGTTGGAATGCTATTCTTAAGTTTGTCAGGCACCCATAAGTTGCAGCAGTTATCTGGCTGATGTTCACCTCAGGACATATGCTTGGTATTATACTCATCCCAAGATCCTTTTCCTTGAGTGAGATTTTTCAGTCTTTGACCCCCTAGCCTGTACTCTGTCTGTGATCTTCTTTGCCCTTTCCCAATCTTCATGACTTTGCACTTGGCGGGGTTAAACTCCAGGAGCTAATTGCTGGACCAGGCTTGCAGCCTGTCCAGATCCCTTTGTAGTCCTGTTTGTTCCTCATTTGACTGAACTCTCCTCATTAGCTTCACATCGTCTGCCAACAGTTGCACTTCTGAAACTATCCCTTCTGTCATGTCATTTACACATACGAGAAACAGCAGCAGTCCTAGGACTGACGCCTGTGGAACTCCCACTCATCACAGGCACCCACTCTGACACCTCGTCACTTACCATGACTCACTGTTGCTTCCTGTCAGGTATTCTCTGATCTATTGCAGAGCTTTTCCTGTTGTACCTGCCTGATCTAGCTTTTGCACTAATCTCTTGTGTGGAACAGTGTCGAAAGCCTTCTTACAGTCAAAGAAAATACAGTCTATCCTCCCCTCTCTCTCGTCTTACTTCCATCATATTGTCGTAAAATTCCAGTAGGTTTGTGACACAGGATTTCTCTTTCCCTAAAACCGTGCTGGTTGTAGTGTATAAGCTTGTTCCTTTCTATGTGCTTCACCACTCTGCTGACAATCTTCTCCACGTCTTTGCCTACTATACATGTCAGTGGCACTGGTCTGTAGTTTCTTGTTGTGTGTCTGTCTCCTTTCTTAAAAACTGGAACTACATTTGCTGTCTTCCACACCTGAGGTAGTTTCCCTGTTTCGATAGATGTGTTGAAGATTGTTGTTAGTGGCATGGCATACACACTGCCTCTGCTCCCTCTTTTAGGACTCATGGAGAGATGTCTGGTTCTACCACCTTTGAGGTATCTAATTCACATAGCAGCCTCTTTACCTCCTCGGTTGTGTAGATTGTGTCCACATGTTGGTGTACCCCACCATTCTGGCTTTCTGGAGTTTTCTGTCTCCACTGAAAATACTTCCATAAATCTCATGTTGAGCTCTTCACATACTTCTCGGTCATTTCTTGTGATCTCCCCTCCTTCTTCCTCAGCCTGATATACTGATCCTTGACTGTTGTCTTCCTCCTGATGTGGCTGTACAACAGCTTCAGGTTAGACTTGGCTTTTGATACTATGTCATTTTCATATTGCCGCTGGGTCTCCCTCATCTGGCTCTTCAACTAACCTTATTTTCCTGGGTCCTTTGTCTTCTATACTTTCTCCATTCGCTAGTGCACTTAGTCTCTCTACACCTTTGGGTCCCCTCAAGGAAGGTTCCTTGATGCTGGTGAGGGGCTCTTGATCTAGGGAATTGGATTTGTGCTCCAGTTCCCTGAATAACTTCCACATTCCCCCAAAGGCACTGTATAATCCTATGGGTTTAGCGCTTCTCCTTTGATTATAATAATAGCACACCTTTGGGTGAACCAAGGGCTTGATCTGGACTTCCCATTATTTCTGTTGCCAGTGGGTGTGAACCTCACCTCTGCCTCCTTGCATTTTGTTGTCACGTATTCTGTCATTTCATTTACTGATTTCCCCACCAGTAGGACGGCTTCTTCCATCCTACGCTTCCTGCTTGTAACTATTATGTATTCGAGGATCAGGACCACATTATCACTAGCTCTGAGGGGGCCTTACATATATGATGTCCTCAATGTCTGAACCACTCAAGGTGAACATAATGTTCAGTTTTGCTGGTTCATTCTCTCTCTCTCTCTCTCTGGTAGTGTCCCTAACCTGATGATGCATGATGTTTTCCAGTACCACCTCCATCATCTTAGCCCTCCACATTTCTGGTCCCTGTGGGGCTCCAGGTTTTCC
>NC_091295.1:47158834-47211334 GCF_038502225.1 Cherax quadricarinatus
ACTCACCCCAAGATCTTTTTCCTTGAGTGAGGTTTGTAGTCTCTGACCCCCTAGACTGTACTCCGTCTGCGGCCTTCTTTGCCCTTCCCCAATCTTCATGACTTTGCACTTGGTGGGATTGAACTCCAGGAGCCAATTGCTGGACCAGGTCTGCAGCCTGTCCAGATCCCTTTGTAGTTCTGCCTGGTCTTCGATCGAGTGAATTCTTCTCATCAACTTCACGTCATCTGCAAACAGGGACACCTCAGAGTCTATTCCTTCCGTCATGTCGTTCACAAATACCAGAAACAGCACTGGTCCTAGGACTGACCCCTGCGGGACCCCGCTGGTCACAGGTGCCCACTCTGACACCTCGCCACGTACCATGACTCGCTGCTGTCTTCCTGACAAGTATTCCCTGATCCATTGTAGTGCCTTCCCTGTTATCCCTGCTTGGTCCTCCAGTTTTTGCACCAATCTCTTGTGTGGAACTGTGTCAAACGCCTTCTTGCAGTCCAAGAAAATGCAATCCACCCACCCCTCTCTCTCTTGTCTTACTGCTGTCACCATGTCATAGAACTCCAGTAGGTTTGTGACACAGGATTTCCCGTCCCTGAAACCATGCTGGCTGCTGTTGATGAGATCATTCCTTTCTAGGTGTTCCACCACTCTTCTCCTGATAATCTTCTCCATGATTTTGCATACTATACATGTCAGTGACACTGGTCTGTAGTTTAATGCTTCATGTGTGTGTGTGTGTGTGTGTGTGTGTGTGTGTGTGTGTGTGTGTGTGTGTGTGTGTGTGTGTGTGTGTGTGTGTGCACTCGCTTAATTGTACTCACCTAATTTGGTTGCAGGGGTTGAAACTCGGCTCCTGGCCCCGCCTATTCACTGAACGCTACTAGGTCCTCTCTCTCTCCCTGCTCCATGTATGTGTGTACTCACTTAGTTGTGGTTGCAGGAGTCGAGTCATAGCTCCTGGTCCCGCCTCTTCACTGGTCGCTACTGGGTTACTCTCCCAGTAGCTTAAAGCTATGAATGGATCCTGCCTCCACTACATCGCTTCCCAAAACTATTCCACTTCCTGACTACTCTGTGATTGAAGAAATACTTTCTAACATCCCTGTGATTCATCCGAGTCTTCAGCTTCCAGCTGTGCCTCCTTGTTACCGTGTCTCATCTCTGGAACATTTTGCCTCTGTCCACCATGTCAATTCCTTTTAGTATTTTATGTTATCATGTCCCACCTATCTCTCCTGTCCTCCAGTGTCGTCAGGTCGATTTCCCTTAACCTCTCCTCGTAAGACATATCCCTTAGCTCTGGGACTAGACTTGTTGCAAACCTTTGCCCCTCAAGGAAGGGTCTTTGACGCTGGTGAGGGGCTCTTGATCTTGGGAATTGGATATGTGCTCCGGTTCCCTGAATACCTTCCATCCCCCCACATGCAATGTGTAATCCTACGGGTTTAGTGCTCCCTCATAATTATAATAATAATGCAAACCTTTGCACTTTCTCTAGTTTCTTTACGTGCTTGGCTAGGTGTGGGTTCCAAACTGGTGCCGCATACTCCAATATGGGCCTAACGTACACGGTGTACAGGGTCCTGAACGATTCCTTATTAAGATGGCAGAATGCTGTTCTGAGGTTTGCTAGGCGCCCATATGCTGCAGCAGTTATTTGGTTGATGTGTGCTTCAGGAGATGTGCCTGGTGTTACACTCGCCCCAAGATCTTTTTTCTTGAGTGAGGTTTGTAGTCTCTGGCCCCCTAGACTGTACTCCGTCTGCAGTCTTCTTTGCCCTTCCCCAATCTTCATGACTTTGCACTTGGTGGGGTTGAACTCCAGGCACCAATTACTGGACCAGATCTGCTGCAGCCTTTCCAGATCCCTTTGTAGTTCTGCCTGGTCCTTGTCCGATTGAATTCTTCTCATCAACTTGCACTTCGGAGTGTATTCCTTCCGTCATGTTCACAAATGCCAGAAACAGCACCGGTCCTAGGACTCTCCCTGTGGAACCCCACTCGTCACAGGCGCCCACTCTGACACCTCGCCTCGTACCATGACTCGCTGATGTCTTCCTGACAGGCACACCATCTAAAGGGGACAAAAAGATACAAAACATCCAGGCCATGGGAAAACCTGGGTAGCCACAGCCACTCAAGAGGGAGAGGTTTTTTAGTGCCAGGAAGGAAAAAAAACTGGCAGGAAATGGCAGAAATCGTACACCTAATCCAGTCATTCCTGGAGTGGAACCATAGTCGATGGCCTCCACTCCAAACCAACAGATACAGATACTAATGCCGGAAAAAAAATCCCCCCCAGTACCAACAATACCACCAGTCCGATGACATTCTTCTTTGCAAATATACAGGGTCTAAAGCCAGCAACAAACAACAAAATACCTTTTATCCGTGGACTGCTTGCAGAGGCAAAGGCAATGTTCGCGGCTTTCACTGAGACCCACATAAAGGATCACTTGGACAACGAAATATGGATCCCAGGTTACAACCTATACAGATGTGACAGAGTGAACAGGCAAAAGGGGGGGGGGGTTGGCCTGTACATTGCAGTCACTTGTTTGCACAGAACTGCTTAATGCCTCAAATGATGTAGTGGAAGTTTTAGCAGTAAAGGTCGAGAACCAAAACCTAGTCATTGTGGTAGTCTACAAGCCTCCGGATGCAACATCCCAGCAATTCCAGGAACAGCTGTTAAAAATTGACCACTGTCTGGAAAATCTTCCAGCTCCTGCACCCAACATCTTGCTCCTGGGGGATTTCAACTTAAGGCACCTAAAATGGAGGAATATAGCAAATAATATTGTTGCAGTAATAACACCAGGAGGCAGCTCTGATGAAAACTCACACTCACACGAGCTTTTATATCTCTGCACAAAATTCAATTTAAACCAGCAAATAATAGAGCCTACTAGACTGGAGAATACACTGGACCTCATCTTCACTAACAATGATGATCTGATAAGAAATGTCACCATATCAAAAACAATATACTCAGATCACAACATAATTGAGGTTCAGACATGTATGCGGGGAGCCCCAGACCGACATAATGAGACTAGTCACGAGGGAGCATTCACCAAATTCAACTTCAATAACAAAAACATAAAGTGGGACCAAGTAAACCAAGTCCTAACCGATATAAGCTGGGAAGATATACTAAGCAACACAGACCCCAACTTATGCCTAGAACAGATTAACTTGGTGGCACTCAATGTATGCACAAGGCTTATTCCTCTAAGAAAAAGGAGGAGTAGATGTAAAATAGAAAGAGACAGGCGCTCCCTTTACAGGCGATGGAAAAGAATAATAGAGCGGCTAAAAGAGGTCAATATATCTGAAATGCGTAGGGAGACACTGGCCAGAGAAATAGCAAGCATCGAACTTAAGCTAAAGGAATCTTATAGGAGTCAGGAATCGCGGGAAGAACTAAAAGCCATAAATGAAATCGAAAGAAACCCAAAGTATTTCTTCTCCTATTCCAAATCAAAGTCGAGAACAACGTCCAGTATTGAGCCCCTACTTAAACAAGATGGGTCCTACACAGATGACAGCAAGGAAATGAGTGAGCTACTCAAGTCCCAATATGACTCAATTTTTAGCAAGCCGCTAACCAGACTGAGAGTCGAAGATCAAAATGAATTTTTTATGAGAGAGCCACAAAATTTGATTAACACAAGCCTATCCGATGTTATCCTGACTCCAAATGACTTCGAACAGGCGATAAATGACATGCCCATGCACTCTGCCCCAGGGCCAGACTCATGGAACTCCGTGTTCATCAAGAACTGCAAGAAGCCCCTATCACGAGCCTTTTCCATCCTATGGAGAGGGAGCATGGACACGGGGGTCATCCCACAGTTACTAAAAACAACAGACATAGCCCCACTCCACAAAGGGGGCAGTAAAGCAACAGCAAAGAACTCATTATTTTACATTTGTTAAATAATCCAGGTGCTATTTTTTAGCTTAAGACTATTTACTTTGTTTTATACTTAATTCAAACTATAGATTCACTACAAATCTTATGATTACAAGCATTGATCCTGATACCAACCTCTTATTTAATGACTTAAATGAATCAAACAGTTACTGTAATTACTACACTGCAGAACAATCAAAGGCACTTCTCAGTGCCAACAACAACATAACTATCTTTAACTACAATATCAGATCTTTAAGCAAGCATTACGATGACCTCATAGCATTACTAAATTCCTTACATGCCAATATGTCCATCATTACACTAACTGAAACCTGGCTAAAGCCTGATAGTACAGATGTCTGTGCCATTCCTGGTTACACAGCCATACACAACTGTAGGCCAGACCAACAAGGGGGTGGCACAGCCATATACTACTCAGACCAACTAGAATGTATCACTAATACTTGCACAAGGGATGAACATGGGGAATATATAATAGCTAAATTCAAATCCAAGTACCTACAAAAACCTCTCACATTGATAAACATCTACAGAGTTCCACAGTCAAACATTAGCCAATTTAGTCAAAATCTAGGAAGTATGATAACTGATGCACGCATGAACAAAGATCACTTACTACTCTCAGGTGACTTCAATATAAATCTCCTGCAAGACCAGGACCCACACGTTACTGAATTCACAAACACAATGAGTAACTGTATGTTACTACCAACAGTAACAAAACCTACAAGAGTTACAGAGACTAGTGTTTCCCTACTTGACCACATCTGGACCAACACCATATCCCCTTTAAAATCAGGCATAATTACAGATAATACCACAGACCACTACCCTACTTTCCTCATAACAACTCTTGGTAAACTACCCCAAGACACTACTAAAGTCACCTTCAGACTTCACAATGAGGCAGCCATTAATAACTTCACAACAGCAATAGCAAACATTGATTGGCACACTGAGCTAGAAACCTATACAGATATTGACGAATGTATTAATAATTTTCTAAAAAAAAACCAATACCTCTATAACAAGCACTGCCCTAAAAAAACTAAACAGATGACAGCAAAGAGACTGAACAGTCCCTGGTTAACACCCAGCATTCTCAAATCCATAAATACAAAACACCAATATGAAAAACAGTACAGAATGGGTCACATAACCAGAGACCAAACAAAACGTTACTCGTCAATCCTAACCAGCCTAATAAGAAGGGCAAAAAAATTGTATTATGAGAACAGATTATCCAACTTACGAGGTGATATAAAAAAGACCTGGAAAACCCTATCAGAAATTCTGGGAACAAAAAAGATATCACGAAATAGCGAAATAAAATTAGCAAAATCAGATGAACCCCAACTCCCACCAACAGAAACAGCAAACAGACTCAATGATTTCTTCTCCACTATAGGACAAAACCTTGCCAATAAAATCCCAAGCTCAGATACCCCACCAAATGACTACCTCACTGGCAACTACCCGAACACACTGTTCCTAGCTCCGACTAACCCATACGAAGTCTCCCTTGTTATCAACGCACTAAAAAACAAGGCAGGAGATTTAAATACCTTACCACCCTTTATATACAAAAAAGTGTCACAAGTGCTATCACCAATCATTGCAACACTCTTTAACAAATCCATTGAATCCTCCACCTTCCCTACAGTACTCAAAATAGCAAGGGTCACCCCGATCCACAAAGGAGGAGACCAAACAGAGTTGAATAACTACAGGTCAATATCCAACTTACACCCTCTCTCAAAAATCTTTGAAAAATTAATTCATAAACGAATCTACTCCTACCTTATCTCCCAAAACATACTCAACCCCTGCCAATTTGGATTCAGGCCTAATAAAAATACTAATGATGCTATTATACACATGCTAGAACATATATACACTGCAATAGAGAAAAAAGAAGTCCCACTGGGGATCTTCATTGACTTACGTAAAGCTTTTGATACAGTTGACCATGACTTGCTCCACGTAAAATTGTCACACTATGGTATAAGAGGGCACTCCCTCAACTACCTCAAGTCATACCTCAGCAACAGAAGCCAATATGTGTACGCAAATGGGGCAAACTCTTCTGCGCAACCAATTACAGTTGGTGTCCCACAGGGAAGTGTCCTTGGCCCTCTTCTCTTTCTCCTATACATAAATGACCTTCCAAATGCTTCGCAATTACTCAAACCCACACTATTTGCAGATGACACTACATATGTCTTCTCTCACCCGAGCCCAGTCACGCTAGCCAATACTGTAAATACCGAATTACAGAAAATATCTACCTGGATGAGGACTAACAAACTTACACTAAACATTGACAAAACCTACTTCATTCAGTTTGGTAACAGAGCTACAGATGTCCCTCTTAACATAATGATAAACGGATCACCTATCACAAAACTAACAGAGGGAAAATTCTTAGGAATCCACCTTGATAATAGACTCAAATTTCATACACATATACAACAAATTTCTAAGAAAATTTCCAAGACTGTAGGCATACTATCGAAGATACGGTACTATGTTCCACAGTCAGCCCTCCTGGCCCTATATCACTCTCTTATTTGCCCCTATCTCACCTATGGAATTTGTGCATGGGGCTCAACAACAATTAACCATCTCAGACCACTAATTACTCAACAAAAGGCTGCAGTTAGAATGATAACAAATTCTCACTACAGGCAGCACACTCCACCAATATTCAATACACTAAACCTACTCACCATACAAAACATCCATACTTATTACTGCACCTATTACATACATAGAACACTTAACTCTGATATTAACCCTCCCCTCAAACATCTCCTTGCCAACCTCAACAGAACACATGACCATAACACAAGGCACAGATCACTCTTTGATGTTCCTCGTGTCCATCTCACACTATGCAAAAACTCAATGCACATAAAAGGCCCTAAAATCTGGAATTCATTACCTGTAAATATAAAAGAAACACTACCTGTTTATAAATTCAAGTCTCTTCTCAAAGATCACTTACTCACCCAAAACCAAATAAATACTGAATAACTGAACCTTATAAATTGTATATCTTAAATGTTTCTCACAATTATATCACATAAATGTTAAACCTAAAACCGAATCTAACTTTATTATTTTTTTTAAATACACTACCTAACAGAATCACTACCTAACTGAATGCAACCATATGACCTGTCTTTGTAATACTCACTTGTGCTTTATAGTAATCTGTTTACATTAATGTTTTATCACTGATTTCATCATTGCTTAGTTAATCTTAAGTTAATTTTAAGCCAGCCTGTAATGCTATGCATAGTGTAAGTGGCTTTGGCATGCTGCTCTTATCTGTATTTTTTTGTACCTCTGTATGTGTGCTCAAATTTGAAATAAATAAATAAATAACTAAATAGCACTAACATCCCATGTCATAAAAATCTTTGAAAGGGTCCTAAGAAGCAAGATCACCACCCATCTAGAAACCCATCAGTTACACAACCCAGGGCAACATGGGTTTAGAACAGGTCGCTCCTGTCTGTCTCAACTATTGGATCACTACGACAAGGTCCTAAATGCACTAGAAGACAAAAAGAATGCAGATGTAATATATACAGACTTTTGCAAAAGCCTTCGACAAGTGTGACCATGGCGTAATAGCGCACAAAATGCGTGCTAAAGGAATAACAGGAAAAGTCGGTGGATGGATCTGTAATTTCCTCACTAACAAAACACAGAGAGTAGTCGTCAACAGAGTAAAGTCCGAGGCAGCTACGGTGAAAAGCTCTGTTCCACAAGGCACAGTACTTGCTCCCATCTTGTTCCTCATCCTCATATCCGACAAAGACAAGGATGTCAGCCACAGCACCGTGTCTTCCTTTGCAGATGACACCCGAATCTGCATGACAGTGTCTTCCATTGTAGACACTGCAAGGCTCCAGGCGGACATCAACCAAATCTTTCAGTGGGCTGAAGAAAACAATATGAAGTTCAACGATGAGAAATTTCAATTACTCAGATATGGTAAACACGAGGAAATTAAATCTTCATCAGAGTACAAAACAAATTCTGGCCACAAAATAGAGCGAAACACCAACGTCAAAGACCTGGGAGTGATCATGTCAGAGGATCTCACCTTCAAGGACCATAACATTGTATCAATTGCATCTGCTAGAAAAATGACAGGATGGATAATGAGAACCTTCAAAACTAGGGAGGCCAAGCCCATGATGACACTCTTCAGGTCACTTGTTCTATCTAGGCTGGAATATTGCTGCACACTAACAGCACCTTTCAAGGCAGGTGAAATTGCTGACCTAGAAAATGTACAGAGAACCTTCACGGCGCGCATAACGGAGATAAAACACCTCAATTACTGGGAGCACTTGAGGTTCCTAAACCTGTATTCCCTGGAACGCAGGCAGGAGAGATACATGATTATATACACCTGGAAAATCCTAGAGGGACTAGTACCGAACTTGCACACGAAAATCACCCACTACGAAAGCGAAAGACTTGGCAGATGATGCACCATCCCACCAATGAAAAGCAGGGGTGTCACTAGCACGTTAAGAGACCATACAATAAGTGTCAGGGGCCCGAGACTGTTCAACTGCCTCCCAGCATACATAAGGGGGATTACCAACAGACCCCTGGCAGTCTTCATGCTGGCACTGGACAAGCACCTAAAGTCGGTTCCTGACCAGCCGGGCTGTGGCTCGTACGTTGGTTTGTGTGCAGCTAGCAGCAACAGCCTGGTTGATCTGGCTCTGATCCACCAGGAGGCCTAGTCACAGACCGGGCCGCGGGGGCGTTGACCCCCGGAACTCTCTCCAGGTAAACTCCAGGTATTCCCTAATCCATTGTAGTGCCTTCCCTGTTATTCCTGCCTGATCCTCCAGTTTTTGTACTAATCTCTTGTGTGGAACTGTGTCAAACGCCTTCTTAAAGTCCAAGAAAATGCAATCTACCCACCCTTTTCTCTCTTGTCTTACTGCTGTCACCCTATCATAGAACTCCAGTCACTGAAACCGTGTTGGCTGTCGTTAAGCTCATTTCTTTCTAGGTATTCCGCCACTCTTCTCCTGATAATCTTCTCCATGACTTTGCATACTATACATGTCAGTGACACTGGTCTATACTTTAGTGCTTCTTGTCTGTCTCCTTTTTTAAAAATTGGCTTACATTTGCTGTCTTCCATACATCAGGTAATCTCCCTGTTTCGATAGATGTATTTAATATTGTTGTTTGGGGTACACATAGCACCTCTGCTCCCTCTCTCAGGACCCATTGAGAGATGTTATACGGCCTTATCACCTTTGACATGTCTAGCTTGCTCAGCAGCCTCTTCATTTCTTCATTGGTTGTATGCATTGTGTCCAACATTTGGTGGTGTACCCCACCTACCCGTCCTTCTGGAGTCCTTTCTGTCTCCTCTGCGAACACTTCTTTCAATCTCATGTTGAGTTCCTCACATACTTTGCGGTCGTTTCTTGTGATCTCTCCTCCTTCCTTCCTCGGCCTGATTACCTGGTCCTTGACTGTTGTTTTCCTCCTGATGTGGCTGTACAACAGCTTCGGGTCAGATTTGGCTTTCGCTGCTTTGTCGTTTTCATATTGTCGTTGGGCCTCCCTTCTTACCTGTGCATATTCATTTCTGTCTCTCCAACTGCTCTCCTTATTCTCCTGGGTCCTTTGCCTTCTGTACTTCTTCCATTCCTGGCTTATTCATTATTCCTGTTTCCCTTGGGTACAAACGTCTCCTCAGCTTCCTTGCAAATTGTTGCCACATATTCCATCACCTTGTTTACTGACTTCCCTGCCAGTTCTCTGTCCCACTGAACCCCGTTAAGAAAACGTGATCGCTGGTCCCTACTCATACTCTATTTGTGGTTGCAGGGGTCGAGTAGCTCCTGGCCCCGCCTCTTCGCTGTGCTACCCTCTTTCCCTGCCCCATGAGTACCTCGCCTTAAAACTATGTATGGTTCCTGCCTCCACCACATCACTTTCTAGGTCCATGGCCTGACTACTCCTGCTAACATCCCTTTGATTCCCCAACTTCCAATTGTGACTGTGTCCCATCTCTGGAACAACCTCGTCTATTCCGCGCAGTATTTTATATGTGTTATATTCCCCGACCCTCCTGGCCTCCATCGATTTCCCTCAACCTTTCTTCATAGGACAATCCTCGTAGCTCTGGGACTAGTCTTGTTGCAAACCTTTGCACTTTCTCTAATTTCTTGACGTGCTTGACTAGGTGTGGATTCCAAACTGGTGCTGCATACTCCAGTATGGGCCTGACGTAGATGGTGTGTGTGTGTGTGTGTGTGTGTGTGTGTGTGTGTGTGTGTGTGTGTGTGTGTGTGTGTGTGTGTGTGTGTGTACTCACCTAATTGTACTCACCTAATTGTGGTTGCAGGGGTCGAGACTCAGCTCCTGGCCCCGCCTCTTCACTGATCGCTACTGGATCCTCTCTCTCTCTGCTTCCTGAGCTTTGTCATACCTCTTCTTAAAACTATGTATGGTTCCTGCCTCCACTACTTCACTTGCTAGGCTATTCCACTTGCTGACAACTCTATGACTGAAGAAATACTTCCTAACGTCCCTGTGACTCGTCTGAGTCTTCAGCTTCCAGTTGTGTGTGTGTGTGTGTGTTGGGGGAGGGAACGTGCAGGCGTATTTGGTCGGGTTCGTGCCGCTGCTTTCAAATGTATTTCAGAGTTTTTCAATAGACTTTTTTAATGCCTCTAACACTAAATGAACTTCCGCTCAGAGAACAAAAGATAGAAGGAAAAATATTAACTTGAATCGACTTTCACTGATAAAAGACCAACATTAAATATAAAGAGAAGTTCTTTGTATAGAAAAACAAGACTATATGAAGAACAAGAATCACAACAGTGTGGCTGGAACCATTCACAATAATTAATATTTGGGGAGGGAAACTAGAAGTTTCGGTCCTTGCAGGACCATTATCTAATCAAAAGTTGTAACTTGACCGATCCAAACCATTACTCCATTTGCTGCTGCTAGTATCTCGTTACAGGAATTTAATATAATTATGAGCGTATATATATATATATCTATATATATATATATATATATATATATATATATAATATATATATATATAATAATATATATATATATATATATATATATATATATATGTATGTATATATATAAAGAGAGTGGTGAAGCAATGTAAAAAGAGAGCAAATGAGAGAGTGGGTGAGATGTTATCAACAAATTTTGTTGAAAATAAGAAAAAGTTTTGGAGTGAGATTAACAAGTTAAGGAAGCCTAGAGAACAAATGGATTTGTCAGTTAAAAATAGGAGAGGAGAGTTATTAAATGGAGAGTTAGAGGTATTGGGAAGATGGAGGGAATATTTTGAGGAATTGTTAAATGTTGATGAAGATAGGGAAGCTGTGATTTCGTGTATAGGGCAAGGAGGAATAACATCTTGTAGGAGTGAGGAAGAGCCAGTTGTGAGTGTGGGGGAAGTTCGTGAGGCAGTAAGTAAAATGAAAGGGGGTAAGGCAGCCGGGATTGATGGGATAAAGATAGAAATGTTAAAAGCAGGTGGGGATATAGTTTTGGAGTGGTTGGTGCAATTATTTAATAAATGTATGGAAGAGGGTAAGGTACCTAGGGATTGGCAGAGAGCATGCATAGTTCCTTTGTATAAAGGCAAAGGGGATAAAAGAGAGTGCAAAAATTATAGGGGGATAAGTCTGTTGAGTATACCTGGTAAAGTGTATGGTAGAGTTATTATTGAAAGAATTAAGAGTAAGACGGAGAATAGGATAGCAGATGAACAAATAGGCTTTAGGAAAGGTAGGGGGTGTGTGGACCAGGTGTTTACAGTGAAACATATAAGTGAACAGTATTTAGATAAGGCTAAAGAGGTCTTTGTGGCATTTATGGATTTGGAAAAGGCGTATGACAGGGTGGATAGGGGGGCAATGTGGCAGATGTTGCAAGTGTATGGTGTAGGAGGTAGGTTACTGAAAGCAGTGAAGAGTTTTTACGAGGATAGTGAGGCTCAAGTTAGAGTATGTAGGAAAGAAGGAAATTATTTCCCAGTAAAAGTAAGCCTTAGACAAGGACGTGTGATGTCACCGTGGTTGTTTAATATATTTATAGATGGGGTTGTAAGAGAAGTAAATGCGAGGGTCTTGGCAAGAGGCGTGGAGTTAAAAGATAAAGAATCACACACAAAGTGGGAGTTGTCACAGCTGCTCTTTGCTGATGACACTGTGCTCTTGGGAGATTCTGAAGAGAAGTTGCAGAGATTGGTGGATGAATTTGGTAGGGTGCGCAAAAGAAGAAAATTAAAGGTGAATACAGGAAAGAGTAAGGTTATGAGGATAACAAAAAGATTAGGTGATGAAAGATTGAATATCAGATTGGAGGGAGAGAGTATGGAGGAGGTGAATGTATTCAGATATTTGGGAGTGGACGTGTCAGCAGATGGGTCTATGAAAGATGAGGTGAATCATAGAATTGATGAGGGAAAAAGAGTGAGTGGTGCACTTAGGAGTCTGTGGAGACAAAGAACTTTGTCCTTGGAGGCAAAGAGGGGAATGTATGAGAGTATAGTTTTACCAACGCTCTTATATGGGTGTGAAGCATGGGTGATGAATGTTGCAGCGAGGAGAAGGCTGGAGGCAGTGGAGATGTCATGTCTGAGAGCAATGTGTGGTGTGAATATAATGCAGAGAATTCGTAGTTTGGAAGTTAGGAGGAGGTGCGGAATTACCAAAACTGTTGTCCAGAGGGCTGAGGAAGGGTTGTTGAGGTGGTTCGGACATGTAGAGAGAATGGAGCGAAACAGAATGACTTCAAGAGTGTATCAGTCTGTAGTGGAAGGAAGGCGGGGTAGGGGTCGGCCTAGGAAAGGTTGGAGAGAGTTGGTAAAGGAGGTTTTGTGTGCGAGGGGCTTGGACTTCCAGCAGGTATGCGTGAGCGTGTTTGTTAGGAGTGAATGGAGACAAATGGTTTTTAATACTTGACGTGCTGTTGGAGTGTGAGCAAAGTAACATTTATGAAGGGGTTCAGGGAAACCGGCAGGCCGGACTTGAGTCCTGGAGATGGGAAGTACAGTGCCTGCACTCTGAAGGAGGGGTGTTAATATTGCAGTTTAAAAACTGTAGTGTAAAGCACCCTTCTGGCAAGACAGTGATGGAGTGAATGATGGTGAAAGTTTTTCTTTTTCGGGCCACCCTGCCTTGGTGGGAATCGGCCAGTGTGATAAATAATATATATATATATATATATATATATATATATATATATATATATATATATATATATATATATATATATATATATATATATAAAGTTGATTTCTTTGCAAGGTTACAGTGAGATTATGAAATTACAATTATGGGGTACAGTACAAAGAGCCACTATCATGCCTAGGCATTATGGGCAGACTTAATGGCTTATATATTACTTAATACTAAAGAAATTGATCATAGTTTAAGTTATACATCTTCTTTGTTTATAGTAGACAGTAGTTTTACTCTAATTACAATAGTTTCAATAATGAATACTGAAATTAAATTATGGGAATTTAGCATTGTGAGTTGTTGAAAGTAGTTTATAGTATAATTAATTAATTGTTGCAGCCATGGTATTTATGGTTAGTTGTAAATTGTTCCAATGACAGTTCTGGGACAATTTTGACGATAGTTTTCCTTGCGAGACAAATGGGTTGAAATAGGATTGCGATTATTCAAATTACTCGACTTTAAATAATTCCCCAAAGAATAATCCTACAGGCACAAGAGCCTACCTTCGACAGCGGTGAAGGCGAGAGTGCAGACGCCACACAGGAACATTGACGCCTGACAGAGGTACTGGCGTCCCACACGACATTCTGTGTTCTTCTGCAGCACCACGAAGCCGAAGGCGCAGCACCCGATGACCCAACCCAGTCCCAGGTACGTCTGTAGCAGCAAGACTGACACCTCTCCCAGGCCCTCCTTCTGTGCTTGGTGCGCCTGCATGAAGAGAACAGCAAAAGAGTAAGAATGAACATAGGAGAGAGAGAGAGAGAGAGAGAACACAAGAAACGCAGACAGCTGATCATATTTCTCAAACGAGGACCCTTGATGGAGATGAGGGACTTTTGATACAAAGTATTTAGCTTGACTTGCCCTTCCTTAAGATAAGATTTTGTTCAGATTTTGAACCCCGGAGGGTTAGCCCAGGATGCGACCCACACCAGTCGACTAACACCCAGGTACCTACTTGCTGCTAGGTGAACAGAACAACAGGTGTAAGGAAACACGTCGAAATGTTTCTATCCCGCCGGGAATCGAACCTGGGCACTCCGTGTGTGAAGCGAGAGCTTCGCCAGCCAGGCCACGGGGACACCTTGGTTAAAACCTGATTGCCTGCCATTCCTCCAGGTGTTGTATGGCCCCCTACGGGTTTAGCGTACTTCCCATTAATGCAATAATTTATTTTCTACTTCGCATATTAAATATTATATAAAGTATCATCAAAGAAAAAAATGGTGTTAAAATTTCAAGTTATCAGATTAATTCAGAAATGATCACATGAGAAACAGTATTTTAATCTCCACAATTTCTTCAATAAAACTGGAAAATTTTCACCTACTTAGACAAAATTCAAGAATTTTTTTCTTGATACACCGATGTTCAGGGCACCAGTGTTTGGGGTTTCAAGCCGATCGGAAGATGCAGTCTCCAGCTGCTACATGACAGGCGATTCAAAGGCGGTAATCTCAGGAAGAAAGAAATAACCCGCACATAGGAGAGAGAGAGAGAGGCTTACAACGACGTTTCTGTCCGACTTGGACCAGTCGGACTGAAACATCTTCGTAAACCTCTCTCTTCTGTATGCGGGTTATTTGTGTATTGTTCCATCACGGTATTGTGCCATTGTTCTCAGCAAGCAAACAACAGGCATCTACATAAATGACCACATTACTGGATACCTAATAATGAACATTCTATTATCGTTACTAATATAAAAATCGTTGCTAACGTTATTGATCTTTACATTAGTGCTGATGTACATCGCTTCCTTATTTGTCTTACGTCGTCCTAAGACAACTTTAAAGATGACTGGATCGATAAAAGGATTTATTCAAATTATGTTATCGCCTTTTAAGACTAACACACACTCACTCAAATATGTATATATACTGTATACATACACGCGATTATATATATTAACAGAACTGGGGCTATCCAGGATTCGATCCTGCGTCACTATGCCCAGCCCTGAGGAAAGGACAATGTGCGTATCACTATCCATTGGACCAACAATTCTCAAACACCAGGCACCCAGTGGAACTGAGCTGTTTTCCCTGATGCGAGAACATACATGGTCGTGGAGCCTCAGAGACTAATTTCAACCTCATCCTCATCCTAGCTGCAGTTCTCTTATTGATTCAAAATCATATATATATATATATATATATATATATATATATATATATATATATATATATATATATATATATATATATATATATATATATATATATATATATATATATATGCAATAAGATCACAGTAAACAGGTGATTTCAGAATATGCAAAACAACCACTCTGAAAGAATAGAGAAATTCCAAGCGCTTTCGTGACTACTCACATTATCAAGGAACTATGAAAGTAAAGCATCCAAGGAAGGTATATAAGGGGGTCTAGCCAACACCTCACTATCAGATCCCACAACGGTTAAACACCTGACGCACGCCGGCCCAACTGGACAGGTCCTTTGCACAACCACCAACAAACTATTCTACCCAAGAAATTTTTTTTAAATTATTATTTGTCCAGTGTATTATTAAATTCTTCCCAAATTCTATTAATTATAAATGGATCTAATTTATATAAACCAAAGGAAATATTCATATTATTGTCAAAACTGCTTTTTATGAAACAATATTCAATTATATTCCTGTCGACCATGGACTTGCTTGATACTACTTTCTCAACTTTTTGAAAATCAATTGGATGGTTAAAATCTCTTACATGAATAAATAGAGCATTGGAATCTTATCCAGTTCTAATGCTATATTTATGTTGTTTTAATCTTAGTTCGAGATTTTTACCAGTTTGACCGTAATAAACTTTATCGCAAATTTTACAAGGAATCTTATAGACACATCCATCAGCATTTTGGGGGGGAATTCTTTATCAAAAGATATACAATTTATAAGGTTCAGTTATTTTTTTTGAGAAGAGACTTGAATTTATAAACTGTAATGAATTCCAGATTTTAGGGCCTTTTATGTGCATTGAGTTTTTGCAAAGTGTATGGACACGAGGAACATCAAAGAGTGATCTGTCTTGTGTTATGGTCATGCGTTCTGTTGAGGTTGGCAAGGAGATGTTTGAGGGGAGGGTTAATATCAGAGAGTGTTCTATGTATGTAATAGGTGCAGTAATAAGTATGAATGTTTTGTATGGTGAATAGGTTTAGTGTTTTATCATTCTAACTGCAGCCTTTTGTTGGGTAATTAGTGGTCTGAGAATGCACAAACATAGGTGAGATAGGGGTAAATAAGAGAGTGATATAGGGCCAGGAGGGCTGACTGTGGAGCATAGTACCGTATCTTCGATAATGCCTACAGTCTTGGAAATTTTCTTAGAAATTTGTTGTATATGTGTATGAAATTTGAGTCTATTATCAAGGTGGATTCCTAAGAATTTTCCCTCTGTTAATAGGTGATCCGTTTATCATTATTAAGAGGGAATCTGTAGCTCTGTTACCAAACTGAATGAAGTAGGTTTTGTCAATGTTTAGTGTAAGTTTGTTAGTCCTCATCCAGGTAGATATTTTCTCTGTATTTACAGTATTGGCTAGCGTGACTGGGCTCGGGTGGGAGAAGACGTATTATCTGCAAATAGTGTGGGTTTGAGTAATTGCGAAGCATTTGGTAGGAGTATAGGAGAAAGAGAAGAGGGCCAAGGACACTTCCCTGTGGGACACCAACTGTAATTGGTTGTGCAGAAGAACTGGCTTCTGTTGCTGAGGTATGACTTGAGGTAGTTGAGGGAGTGCCCTCTTATACCATAGTGTGACAATTTTACGTGGAGCAAGTCATGGTTAACTGCAATGAAGATCCCCAGTGGGACTTCTTTTTTCTCTATTGCAGTGTATATATAGCATGTGTATAATAGCAATTTGGCCATCCAAAGCAGGGGTTGAGTATGTTTTTTTCGAAGATTTTTGAGAGAGGGTGTAAGTTGGATATTGGCCTATAGTTATTCAACTCTGTTTGGTCTCCTCCTTTGTGGATCGGGGTGACCCTTGCTATTTTGAGTACTGTGGGGAAGGTGGAGGATTCAATGGATTTGTTAAAGAGTGTTGCAATGATTGGTGATAGCACTTGTGACACTTTTTTGTATATAAAGGGTGGTAAGGTATTTAAATCTCCTGCCTTGTTTTTTAGCGTGTTGATAATAAGGGAGACTTCGTATTAAAAGTCTTAAGAGAAGGCATATCAACCAAGTTTTCATGGTAAGGGAGAACCAACATATTTTTAGTTGAATAAGGCTGGTTGTCCCTTTTTGGATTGTAAAAAGTATTTCTAGCAACTTTAAAAGCTTTATCAATTACATTTCTTGGGTATTTTAAATCATTACATATTTCATAAATTTTGGATATTTCCTCATCTATGAACTTTTAGTTAGTTTAATATGTTTATTATGCACCCCATACCCATCCTGTGGGCGGTAGTCAAAAGATTACAGAGGTACATAATTGGTCCAGGGACTGGACTCCAAAGTTTTGATAGCTGAGCAAGTTACAAAGGTAATGAACTAGATCTGGTCATAATCATGACCAAGTTACAAAGGTAATGAGCTCCAGGTAGAGCTGGTCACACTCATGAATAATTGCAAAGGTAATGAATCATAAACACATTAATCATGAGAATTTACAAAGGTAATGAGCTCCAGGTAGAGCTGGTCACAATCATGACAAGTTTCAAAGGTAATGAATGATAAACACGTTATGACATGATTACAATCATAGACAAATTACAGAGTAATGAGCAGTTAACAAACATAGCAGGGAATTCATCCATTGCCCCAACAAGAGATGTTGCTAGGTGCCTGTCTCTCCTCGGTAGACAGCCATTGCAAACAGCAGCAAGTTGCCCTGGGATCTGCTGCTTGCACGAGCACCATCGACCCTCCCCAAGAGGTCCAAGAAGCCAGTGACTCCGTTAGCAGCCCGATGGAGAGCTCCCCTAGGGACATGTCAGCGTCCTGGTGGACGCCAAGTTGATTGAAGATCCCAGGCCCTCGTGTGCACGGATGTTGAAGCTTGAGGAACTGAGTACACACTGCCTGTGGCACACCTGACAGCTGCCTCACGGTCGAACTCCACGATGCTGTCCCTGTAGTGGAAGTTCCTGTGAGCCCGGCACTCCCTGCAGTGCCATTGCTGACATCGTGGGTTAGGGGAGAAGTACCCTCTACTGATGGGGTGGCGCTGGGAGTTGGGTGGGTGAGGCGGGGGAGACGCGCAGGTGTGAGGCGTTATGAGAGGGTCACTGTTTACTACACACGCCCTCCCCCTCCCCCCCAGCGGAGAGGGGGGGAGGCGCTGACTGGTCCTGACTCGACAACACCAAATCCTCTGAAACTGCACAACACTTCAACTATTTACGCTGAAACGATGCACTGGGATGTCCGTTCGCTGCTCTGGTATCTTCTCCAAGCATTCACACTGAGTTCTGTTAAGTAGGGACCTGGTCAGCCTCTTTGACCAGGAGCTATCCTTGAAAATCCCGCAGCTAGCCCGCTACACAACCCGCCGTGTCGGCCATGTTGAGCCCTGTCTGATCTATGAACTCAGGACTACAAATTCGTAAAGCTCTCAAAAACACTGATGAGAAAACAGACAGTTTGACTCTATCTTGATGCGAAGAATAATAGTGGACATATGAACAGTTATTTGTAGGTTTTCTGTAAATTTTAAATTTGAATTCATTATTACCCTTAATAATTAAAACATCTAGAAAAGGCAATGAGTTATTTTCTTCAAACTCAACAGTAAAGTTTATAGAATGGGCTAAGCTATTTAATTTTCCAAGGAAATAGTGTATATCTACATTTTTGGGCATAAGACACAAAATATCATTAACATATCTGAACTATTTAGCTCTATTAGGGAGGATTGTGTTAAGCAATCTTGTTTCAAAAAATTCCATGTATAGGTTACTAAGAACAGGTGAAAGAGGATTTCCCATTGCCATACCAAACTTCTGAGTGTAAAACTTATCATTAAATACAAATTTTGCATCAACAATGCAAAGTTTAATAAGTTTAATGATAGTAGGAACTGGCAATGGTAAATCATAGTTAACGAGTTCTTCAGATAAGAAACTTAATAAATCATCAACAGGAACTTTCGTAAACAAGGAAGTAACATCAAAACTAACCATGTTAAAATCATTTAAGTCAGTCAAGGAGCTTAATTTATCAACTCAGTCTATGTTGTTTTTAACATTAAAGTTAGAAATTTTGCCAACAATAGGGCTCAAAATATCAACAAGTCATTTGGATAATTTATATGAAACTGACCCAATGGAGCTAATAATTGGTCTGACTGGATTCCCTAGTTTGTGTGTTTTTATTAGTCCATACATGTAAGGTAAAGATGGATTAGTGGAAGTAAATTGTTTGACTAATTCATCTTTGCCTTTCAGTAGAAGTTTTATTGTTTTATTGAAATTGCTGTTAACGGTTTCTAGGGGATTTTTCCTAAGTTTAGAATAGGTTTCAGTATCATCTAAGAGATTATTCATTTTTTCTTGGTAATCATTTTCTTTCATAATTACTATTGCATTTATTTTGTCTGCTTTAGTAAGGCGCAAATTTTTATTGTTATTAAGTGTATCATAAGACTTAAAGAATCTTTGAGGGCAATTGGGAATGTTTGGTTTTAACATAGAGCTATATACCATTCCTTTACTAATATTAATTTCATCAGAGAACAAATCAGAAAATTTTTCAAAGTTACAAAAGGCTTTTGCAATTTCAACATTATTAAGTTTTTATGAAGTTGCAAAACTTAGGCCAAAACCTAGAGCAGCAGTTGTATTTTTGTCTAAAATTTCATCTGATAAGTTAATTACAAAATTGTTATTAGCATGCTTTGTCCAATCACTATTTTCAATTAAAATGTCTAATTTTCTTTGTAGTTTGTTTTTGAGTTCATTAAAAATTCTTCTGAGTTTATCATAGCAATGATCCAACATACTGTGTTTCCATTCTGATTAAAATATTGAGAAACAAAAAATACTCTTTTAATCAGGCCATTCCATCAGAATGGAAACACAGTATGTTGGATCATTGCTATGATAAACTCAGAAGAATTTGTAATGAACTCAAAAACAAACTACAAAGAAAATTAGACATTTTAATTGAAAATAGTGATTGGACAAAGCATGCTAATAACAATTTTGTAATTAACTTATCAGATGAAATTTTAGACAAAAATACAACTGCTGCTCTAGGTTTTGGCCTAAGTTTTGCAACTTCAAAAAAACTTAATAATGTTGAAATTGCAAAAGCCTTTTGTAACTTTGAAATAAACTTTATCGTAATAAACTTTATCGCAAATTGTAAAATTTGCGATAAAGTTTATTACGGTCAAACTGGTAAAAATCTCGAACTAAGATTAAAACAACATAAATATAGCATTAGAACTGGACAAGATTCCAATGCTCTATTTATTCATGTAAGAGATTTTAACCATCCAATTGATTTTCAAAAAGTTGAGAAAGTAGTATCAAGCAAGTCCATGGTCGACAGGAATATAATTGGTTTAGAAAGACACGTAAGCAAACACTATAACATATTTATTAGAAAACGTTTCGGTCCTGGGACCTTGATCACTTCTAACATACAGAGGTAGAAAGACATTATATATATAGGCGGAGAGTGAGATGTGTCGCACGTGACCTGAGGAATGTCATAAGAACATAAGAATGGAGGAACACTGTAGAAGGCCTACTGGCCCATGCGAGGCAGGTCCTTATCAAAACAACCTCTACCTATGATGAAGACAGGTAGACGATGAAATCATGTGACTCCTGTGTTGTTGGGTTGGTGCTGCTTAAGTATCATGTATGCCAATGTTTTTGAAATTTTGTAGTTTCCAGTGTTGCGTTCTATAGTGTCGGTGACGGCGATTAGTGAGGCTTCTAGGCACCGTCGGCGTCTGAGGTCTGGTTCGGTGACAACGAGTTGTGCCTCATTCCAGTTCATCAAATGCCCCGTGGAGTCTCTGTGGAGGACACAGGCGTACCTTACATCGTCTCTGTTAGAGGCATTTCGATGCTCATTCAGGCGGACTGCAAGATCTCTGCCTGTCTCGCCTACATATTTCTTAGGACAGAACCCACAGGGGATAGTGTAGACGCCTGCTGTAGAAGTTAGAGGTGTGGGGCTGCGTTTCGTAGTGAGGTCTTTGATAGATGATGTGTTTATGGTGGAAACGTTGATGTTACTCATAGCAAGTGCCCGGCGAGTATTCGTGGCAACATCGCCACATGGGAGTACTATGAACTGTTTAGGGGGCTGTTCCATGGGCGGTTTGTTGAGGATAGCTTGTGCCTTGAGTCTGCAATCTCGGATGAAGAAAGATGGGAACTGAAGACGTGTAAAGGCTTGTGTTATATAAGTGCATTCTTCTTCTAGAAAACAAGGGCTGGAGATGCGAAGAGCTCTCAAGAAGAAGCCAATGAGGACTCCTCTCTTAGTGCGGGTGTCTTGGTGTGAATAAAAGTGTATAAGATCGTCCTTGTTGGTAGGTTTTCTATACACTTTGAAGAGAAGTTTGTCACTGTCGGGAGATCTGCACAGTAGAACGTCGAGGAAAGGAAGTTTGCCATCATTTTCGAGTTCAAGTGTAAACTTTATTGATGGTTCAACTGCATTGATCTTGTTGAGAAGGGCCTGGATATTGAGACGTCTCGGATAGAAAACCAATATATCATCAACGTATCTAAGCCAGGTAACGGTGTTGGGAATGAGGGTGCTGAATTTCTCTGTCTCCGAAACGTTTTCTAATAAATATGTTATAGTGTTTGTTTACGTGTCTTTCTAAACCAACTTGTCGGTATTTATTACCAAGGTTTATACCAGGAATATAATTGAATCTTGTTTCATAAAAAGCAGTTTTGACAATAATATGAATATTTCCTTTGGTTTATATAAATTAGATCCATTTATAATTAATAGAATTTGGGAAGAATTTAATAATACACTGGATAAATAATAATTTTAAAAAATTTTCTTGGGTAGAATAGTTTGTTGGTGGTTGTGCAAAGGACCTGTCCAGTTGGGCCGGTGCGGTTCAGGTGTTTAACTGTTGTGGGATCTGATAGTGAGGTGCTGGCCAGACCCCTTATATACCTTCCTTGGATGCTTTACTTTCATAGTTCCTTGATAATGTGAGTAGTCACGAAAGCGCTTGGAATTTCTCTATTCTTTCAGAGTGGTTGTTTTGCATATATATATATATATATATATATATATATATATATATATATATATATATATATATATATATATATATATATATATATATATATATATATATATATATATGAGAGTGAGAGAGAGAGAGAGAGAGAGAGAGAGAGAGAGAGAGGGAGAATTAGCGAATCTCCAGCTGTGACATGTGCATTAAACGTGTGCATTAAACATGTGTAAGGTTCTCATTTCCAGGTTCCTTTAATGAAATTTATATTTAATTTCTAATTATCTTTGACACTTCATAAATGGCACAAAAACTGTGAACATTTTTCAGCTTCAACAAACATTATTTTGACACAGAACCGTCAGAGTAATTAAACTCTTTTAACAGTTGATTAATTGAGCAGTTTATATCCATTAAGGTTACCTACATTAGGGCTTACCTACATAAAGGTTTACCTACATTAGCGTTTACCTACATTGCGGTTTACCTACATTAACGTTTACCTACGAATGGATTCCTCATCTTTCATTAAAATATTTCAGTGCTTCGCTTGTGTCTTATTTCACACTTGTCATTTGTCGGTATTTTCTAAATCTCTTTTTAGGAAAAAGTTTGTGTACAAGAAGTGGGTGGGTGTGAGAGGGTGTTGATCTGAATCTAACATAGGCCAGTAGGCCTACTCCAGTGCTCCACTAAAGTTCATTTTCTTACCATATATATTATAGGTGTAGTGATGCCGAAGGAAGAGAGTCCTATGGAGACGAGGAGAATTTGGACGGTACGGCTCTTGAGGGTGGCCACATCGAAGAAAGGCGGCTTGTCGTCCTGCCGGTTCTTCTCCTTTACTTTCCTCTTCTGGTTCTTGAGATGGAGGATGGCCCGACGCTGAGGGTGGTACAGGGAGGCTGAGCGGTAGAAAGTTCCCATCAGGAAGGTCAGGAAGACCACCCCCGTCACCGCCTGCAGCCCAAGACGCCACCCAATAGACCTGAAGATGATATTCTCGTATTACTGCGGAGGCTATTAATTGCTCTTGTTCTAGTACTAACAATAATGTGTTGCTAACATGACAGATTTGCTATTTCTGTTACTGTTTGGAATATTGGCTGTGATATAAGATCAACTCTCCAATATCCTGTTTGTGAGTAATGGGCGAGCAGCTGTGATATGTTGAGACTGTGTATCTTATTTTTGTTTGCAAAGATAGGAATGTTGCCTGCTAATTTTCACACTAGTTCTGTCAGGGACTCTAACCTCTATGGAGTTTACGTGGTGATTTTTCCCGGGGGAGATGACCTCTAGCCAGAAGTTAGGGGAGTTGTGGAGGCTTTTATAAGAACAGGGAATGTAGCTGAGAAAAGGATTTTAGGAAACCTATGGTCAGGTGCAGAGCTGGAGTTCTATGCAAGGATGCGTTGATCAGTTTCTATCGGGGAGATAGCCGAGGCCCCTTACTCAGATAAATTTTGATTACCTCCCGCTCCCCAGGGAATGTACGACCCTAACGGGTTTAGCGCTTCCCTCATGACTATATCAATAATCTACCTAGTATACCCCAAGGAAGCCAAGCCTTCTACCTTATTTACGTTGGGGTCCTGAGGTACCTTAGGATGTGACCCACAAATCAATTAGCTGCCTGGTACCTGCTTAGTGCTAGGTGAACAGGGACATGGGCAAGGCGATTCCTCCCTAAGCCTTGCAACACCCGGAATTTGAATCTAGGTCTTTTGTTTTAGGCTGCGAGGAGAATGGTTTATCGCTAATCAAGAGTCGCATAATCAGAAACTAGGAACACAGTGTTACAAGGTGACTTGCAGATTGTTACAAGTTATCTTACTGTGTGTGTTGCTTAGTGTTACAGTTGTGTTGCCAACACTATCGTGGAACTACTACTGCTACCGTAGCTGCTACTACAATAAAACTGAAAAAAATTAATTTTGATTATATTACTAAATTATTACATTATATTATTACTAGTATCGTTATTATTACAATTATATTTTTGGTATACAATATAAATATCAAGATAGGTAATTGCTTGTGACAAATATATCACTCGATTATATGCAGAATTTACGTAAAGGCAATATTAATGTGGTTGATATTGGCTTAATAAATTTCTCCAATTGTTGTGTGTAATGGAGTTTGTGTGCCGTTGGTGGCTGGTTGGTTGGTGGAATGGTGATGGTAGAGGCGGTTGGATTTAATGCAATGGTAGTACGGCGGTGGCGTACTGTTCATAGTGTTGAGGCTGGAGATAAAGTAGTGGTTGTGGTACCATGATAGTGGTGGTAGTGAGATGTGGTAGTAGTGGTGTTTTGTAAGTCGTGGTTCTTTCAGTATTGATAGCGAGATAGTTTTAATGCTATGGATGAATTATAGTGCTGGGGTGTTGTTACTGGTGTTGGTGGTGCTTGTGGTGGTGTCGATCTTGCGCTGCTGTTGTTATTAAGGAGTTTCAATTTGCACCTAATATCAAGAAATGACCCAGGCAGGAGTTTTAACTTACAAACTAGTACCCTGAACGCCAATACCTTACAGGGTAATGGAGGCATGATTAGAGAAAGCAATTGGAATTCCTGGAAAGAACTAGCTTCATTACCAATAACTTACATGGATTCAGAGAACACCCCTGAGGTTGGTAGGTAAGACACATAGGCAACAGTTAGGCAACTTTATTCCGAAACGTTTCGCCTACACAGTAGGCTTCTTCAGTCCAATACAGAAAGTAGGCAGCCTACTTTCTGTATTGGACTGAAGAAGCCTACTGTGTAGGCGAAACGTTTCGGAATAAAGTTGCCTAACTGTTGCCTATGTGTCTTACCTACCAACCTGTCGGTATTGTATACCATTTAGATGTTCACCCCTGAGGTGCGGGAAAGTCACGCCTTGAAGACCTAGCTTGTACCCGGCAACGTTTCACTCTGCCTAGAGCTTTATTAGGTATTGATAAAGGTCTATACAGAGAGAAACGTTTTCCTAATAGAGGTCCTGCAATGATTGTTTCCTACATTAATGGCGACAGTAAGCCATTTAGGTCCAAAGAATTCCTGCCCAGATAGGCTGACTTCAATGACAGATGACTAAGATTGAAGCTATGTAGACTAGGGCAAAAAACTGACAAGCGAACATTAAGCCACAGCTACCAGAGAATCCCTTTAATATAACTTTTCGCCCAAGGCTAAGCTTTACCAGCCGATTTTAAAAAAGATTCTCTACTACCGGTGTCTTTATTTCCAAAGCAAAGCAATAAAGAGTAAGGTAGAATGAGTGTAACTTTACTACCATTAAGTCATGGATATTGTCTTCCTAATTAGACTGACAGACTGGAAGAATTGGCTGAAGAGGCTCACAGGTCAATGAAATGAGTAAAGTATCTAATAAAAATCCGACGTACAATAAAGAAGCAACAATATATGCAGAATAATCCTTTATTTACAAGTGGTATTTAGCTCTAAGAGATTTATCAAGTCAACTGAGAGGAAATTTAGAATACCACACGAGAGGCAATATAATCGGGAAGAGAAGAGGGTCTAGGGGTTGACCACACTCCAAACATCTCGCCTGAGGCGCACACAAACAATAGTATCGGTGGAATTTATTCATTGACAATTGTTCATTACGACTTGAACTGAGTCCATGAAAAAAGAAGCTCAAATGTGTTTAAAGTTTAGCACAATGTTGGTCTAGTACATGAAGACACAGTCTAGTCTCCTAGCAACTATATCACTTCCTAACATGCGGTTTTCAGCGCTTTTCTAGTCATTCCTGGAGTGGAACCACAGTCGATGACCTCCACTCCAAACCAACAGATACAGATACTAATGCCGGAAAAAAAATCTCCCCCCAGTACCAACAATACCACCAGTCCGATGACATTCGTCTTTGCAAATATACAGGGTCTAAAGCCAGCAACAAAAATGAAAATACCTTTCATCCGTGGACTGCTTGCAGAGGCAAAGGCAATGTTCGCGGCTTTCACCGAGACCCACATAAAGGATCACTTGGACAACGAAATATGGATCCCAGGTTACAACCTATACAGATGTGACAGAGTGAACAGGCAAAAGGGGGGGGGGTTGGCCTGTACATTGCAGTCACTTGTTTGCACAGAACTGCTTAATGCCTCAAATGATGTAGTGGAAGTTTTAGCAGTAAAGGTCGAGAACCAAAACCTAGTCATTGTGGTAGTCTACAAGCCTCCGGATGCAACATCCCAGCAATTCCAGGAACAGCTGTTAAAAATTGACCACTGTCTGGAAAATCTTCCAGCTCCTGCACCCAACATCTTGCTCCTGGGGGATTTCAACTTAAGGCACCTAAAATGGAGGAATATAGCAAACAATATTGTTGCAGTAATAACACCAGGAGGCAGCTCTGATGAAAACTCACACTCACACGAGCTTTTAAATCTCTGCACAAAATTCAATTTAAACCAGCAAATAATAGAGCCTACTAGACTGGAGAATACACTAGACCTCATCTTCACTAACAATGATGATCTGATAAGAAATGTCACCATATCAAAAACAATATACTCAGATCACAACATAATTGAGGTTCAGACATGTATGCGCGGAGCCCCAGACCGACATAATGAGATTAGCCACGAGGGAGCATTCACCAAATTCAACTTCAATAACAAAAACATAAAGTGGGACCAAGTAAACCAAGTCCTAACCGATATAAGCTGGGAAGATATACTAAGCAACACAGACCCCAACTTATGCCTAGAACAGATTAACTTGGTGGCACTCGATGTATGCACAAGGCTTATTCCTCTAAGAAAAAGGAGATGTAAAATAGAAAGAGACAGGCGCTCCCTTTACAGGCGACGGAAAAGAATAACAGAGCGGCTAAAAGAGGTCAATATATCTGAAATGCGTAGGGAGACACTGGTCAGAGAAATAGCAAGCATCGAACTTAAGCTAAAGGAATCTTATAGGAGTCAGGAATCGCGGGAAGAACTAAAAGCCATAAATGAAATCGAAAGAAACCCAAAGTATTTCTTCTCCTATGCCAAATCAAAGTCGAGAACAACGTCCAGTATTGGGCCCCTACTTAAACAAGATGGGTCCTACACAGATGACAGCAAGGAAATGAGTGAGCTACTCAAGTCCCAACATGACTCAGTTTTTAGCAAGCCGCTAACCAGACTGAGAGTCGAAGATCAAAATGAATTTTTTATGAGAGAGCCACAAAATTTGATTAACACAAGCCTATCCGATGTTATCCTGACGCCAAATGACTTCGAACAGGCGATAAATGACATGCCCATTCACTCTGCCCCAGGGCCAGACTCATGGAACTCCGTGTTCATCAAGAACTGCAAGAAGCCCCTATCACGGGCCTTTTCCATCCTATGGAGAGGGAGCATGGACACGGGGTTCGTCCCACAGTTACTAAAAACAACAGAGATAGCCCCACTCCACAAAGGGGGCAGTAAAGCAACAGCAAAGAACTACAGACCGATAGCACTAACATCCCATATCATAAAAATCTTTGAAAGTGCCCTAAGAAGCAAGATCACCACCCATCTAGAAACCCATCAGTTACACAACCCAGGGCAACATGGGTTTAGAACAGGTCGCTCCTGTCTGTCTCAACTATTGGATCACTACGACAAGGTCCTAAATGCACTAGAAGACAAAAAGAATGCAAATGTAATATATACAGACTTTGCAAAAGCCTTCGACAAGTGTGACCATGGCTTAATAGCGCACAAAATGCGTGCTAAAGGAATAACAGGAAAAGTCGGTCGATGGATCTATAATTTCCTCACTAACAGAACACAGAGAGTAGTCGTCAACAGAGTAAAGTCCGAGGCAGCTACGGTGAAAAGCTCTGTTCCACAAGGCACAGTACTCGCTCCCATCTTGTTCCTCATCCTCATATCTGACATAGACAAGGATGTCAACCACAGCACCGTGTCTTCCTTTGCAGGTGACACCCGAATCTGCATGACAGTGTCTTCCATTGCAGACACTGCAAGGCTCCAGGCGGACATCAACCAAATCTTTCAGTGGGCTGCAGAAAACAATATGAAGTTCAACGATGAGAAATTTCAGTTGCTCAGATATGGTAAACACGAGGAAATTAAATCTTCATCAGAGTACAAAACAAATTCTAGCCACAAAATAGAGCGAAACACCAACGTCAAAGACCTGGGAGTGATCATGTCGGAGGATCTCACCTTCAAGGACCATAACATTGTATCAATCGCATCTGCTAGAAAAATGACAGGATGGATAATGAGAACCTTCAAAACTAGGGAGGCCAAGCCCATGATGACACTCTTCAGGTCACTTGTTCTATCTAGGCTGGAATATTGCTGCACACTAACAGCACCTTTCAAGGCAGGTGAAATTGCTGACCTAGAAAATGTACAGAGAACCTTCACGGCGCGCATAACGGAGATAAAACACCTCAATTACTGGGAGCGCTTGAGGTTCCTGAACCTGTATTCCGTGGAACGCAGGCGGGAGAGATACATAATTATATACACCTGGAAAATCCTAGAGGGACTAGTACCGAACTTGCACACGAAAATCACTCACTACGAAAGCAAAAGACTTGGCAGACGATGCAACATCCCCCCAATGAAAAGCAGAGGTGTCACTAGCACGTTAAGAGACCATACAATAAGTTTCAGGGGCCCAAGACTGTTCAACTGCCTCCCAGCATACATAAAGGGGATTACCAACAGACCCCTGGCAGTCTTCAAGCTGGCACTGGACAAGCACCTAAAGTCGGTTCCTGACCAGCCGGGCTGTGGCTCGTACGTTGGTTTGCGTGCAGCCAGCAGTAACAGCCTGGTTGATCAGACTCTGATCCACCAGGAGGCCTGGTCACAGACCGGGCCGCGGGGGCGTTGACCCCCGGAACTCTCTCCAGGTAAACTCCAGGTAAACCATAAACAAAAGTCTGCCACGCTAACAGATAACGGGCACCCACTGTGCACTGCTGTAATAAAATCCGTATTTCAACTGTTGAAGGCGCCATCAACAGTCACCCATTTGACTCTTTTTGCAGCAGTACTATTATGTCTGTTTTAAAGAAAACTTCATGGAAGATAAGCTAATCAAGCTAAATCTTATATCAATAGACTGGAAAACCAGAGGAGACATAGCCAGAGCATATATAATACTCCGACATATGAAGATGATAGGGAGAGGCGACTGGAGATACAAACAGAACGAGGAAGCGACTGGAATTAAATGTTCAATTGAGCCAAAGTGACATGAAAGAATTCCTTCAGTGTGATGGCAGTGAACAAACTGAATGAAGATCATTGAATCAGTTCAAAATAACAAGCCATACTTTTGAAATTGTACCATTTGTTCATTAGCCACCTCTCTTATTGTACATACGATCGTAGTTAACTGCGTAAGATCCTGCTTAATAGTCTATGTGTAAGTCTTAAAAAGTCTTTCAGCATTAGGATTAGTCTGCCTGAAATGCATTGCGTATTAGTGGCTTTCTTTGTGCCTACCAGTGTTTTATTGCATGTAAATAAACCACGGAACGGGTGGGGGTTGAACCCATGGCGAGTCTTAAAACTCCAGGCCAGTGGGTTGTTTGCAATCCTGTTATTAAAATTTCGTGAGTGCACGTAAACTGCATTATTTTGTACCACATAAGGAAATAATAATTTGTATTTGTATTTTGTGTTTATGTAGGGAAAGTCGGTTCAACACATGGATTTGAAAGTAGGCATGACAGAGCTCAGAAGAACAGGGGTATAAGTCACACCAGTAAACGAAGTCTAAAGGGCTCATACCCCGTGGATAGTTCAGTATATACAAGTATACTGATAAACACACACACACACTCTTTTAACCCATTCCATCACACACACCCCCACTCACTATCACAACTAGTCACACAAGAGAAGGCACTCGAGATCCTCGCCCTCAAGCATCAATAACCTCGCGCTTGTGGGCCAACTGTGTCGACTCAACACTGCCAAATCAACTATCATATCCCATAACTCAAGCTCTCCACACCCGCCCCACGTCACCTGCCACATGTAGGTCCAACTATCCTAGCCAGTGGGTAATGCTGGTGGACTTTCTTCAAAGCTGTTGATTATTTGATAAAAGTCTTCCGATAGCTTTTGTTTTAACACCCCGTAAAAAAAATCACCATCACATAAAACTTGATGTAATGTCCTGCACTCTATTTAAAACAAGATCACCATCTGCCCGAAATGCCCCGGCATGATAGTGACTTTCTTCGAACTTAGCAAATCAATATTGTAATTACACATTGTAAACTATGCAAAGAAATAAAATCCTTAATCCTCCTCAATTCTCAGGGCAGCATGCTAGCAATCGTGACTCTTGGGTCAGTGTGCAGTAAACTACGAAGACTCCATCCTATGTGCACCGGCAGTACGGCAAACACGTCAAGCCTTAGAATAGCGTAAGAGAGATGTTACAAACTTTGCCAAGACTATCATAAGACTGTTACTGAGAGGTTATAGAGTTCAAAGATAATGGATCAAGGCTAAATTCTCCGTCACTTGGAACTCGTAAAAAGTTTGGATGACCCAGGACGAATAATAATGATATACGGAATAATTAAACTGGAAGATAAAGGAAAGAGTGACAAGTACAGAAAAAAGGGAAGAACCGGTACACAAGAAATCTTATATAAAATAAGTATATAGATGAGGAAGTGGAAGAAAATGATAAAGAAGAGGAAATATGCAGGTGACATGTAAATTTAGTGACCCTCGTGAAGTTAATACAGTGAAAAACTTTAAAGAAAGAATGGAATCAACGTAAATAAAATAAAACCACAAATAAGGGTAAAGCAAGGAAGAGAAAAAATGCAGAATAGGAGAAAAAAACGAGACAGATGCAACAACAAAAGAAAAACACGAAGGAAACGTTACAAAACAGTAAACACGAGACAAAGCAAATTGCGGCTGGCCGAGGATCGATCCCGGGTTATTTTCAAGTGGTTTAGTTGTTAGAGCGTCGTGAATTTTGACTTGCTTCCCACTGGGCTGGCTAAAATAATGCGGGTTCGATCCTAGTCCAGCCGCAGTTTAATTGAAATTATACACACACACACACACACATTATATATATATATATATATATATATATATATATATATATATATATATATATATATATATATATATATATATGTCGTGCCGAATATGTAAAACTGGTCAATTAGCAAGAACTCACTTAAAATTAAGTCCTTTCTAAAATTTTCTCTTATACGTTTAAAGATATATTTTTTTCATTAATGTTAATGTAAAAAAATTTAATTTTGCACCAAAAGAATCTTAGAAAAATTACCTAACCTTATTATAAGAAGAGCAATTTATTTTAGCCTAACCCAGCTAAATATATTTTAGATTTGTTTACAGTAATTTAATACTAAACAAACACAGTGAAATATTTTTGTCGTTACGCTCAGAATGATTTTGGCGAAATTATTGCATACACAAATTTTCACTTGTCCTATATATCAAGATGAGCGTTGCTATTTAAGCCAAGATCGCAAATTCTGCCTATTCGGCACGACATAAATATATATATATATATATATATATATATATATATATATATATATATATATATATATATATGTATATATATATATGTATATATATATATATATATATATATATATATATATATATATATATATATATATATATATATATATATATATATATATATATATAGAGAGAGAGAGAGAGAGAGAGAGAGAGAGAGAGAGAGAGGATGGGATCACCTCTACTAGTAGTCAAGAGAAGGCAGACCTCTTTGCTGAACACTTTGCTACCAAAATGCAAGTTCCTGATCCAGCAAGGGACCCTCCTTGGCTAGCTGCAAGAACTGTGTCAAAACTGTCAGTGGTGACAATAAGGCAGGAGGAGGTGCATTTCCTTCTTAAATCGCTTGACCAAGAAAAGGCTGTGGGCTCAGACAAGTTGAGCCCAGAAGATGTGCAGACCAGCTAGCAGCACCTCTAACTCGCATCTTTCAACACTGCCTAGTACAGTGTAAATGGCCCTCTCTGTGGAAAGAGGCAAATGTAGTCCCTGTTCACAAAAAGAAGAGCAGAACAGAAATCAACAACTACAGACCAGTGTCACTCCTGTCAATCACTGGTAAGATCCTTGAGACAATAATCTCAAGACAAATGACAGAGTTTTTTGACTACCACTCACTACTTTGTGATCGTCAATATGGCTTCAGGAAAGGTTACTCTGCTGCTGATCTGTTGTTAAACCTCTCCACTAAGTGGCACCAGTCACTGGATGAATCCAAAGTCAGCTGTGTGGTAGCACTGGACATTGCTGGTGCTTTCGACCGGGTGTGGCACCAGGGCCTCTTAGCAATACTGCAAGCACTGGGAATTGCAGGCTCAACGTTATGTCTCCTCAGTGATTACCTTCATGGTAGATCTCTAAGGGTAGTTCTCAATGGAACGGAATCAGCAAGACGTCCTATTGGGGCAAGTGTTCCACAAGGAAGCGTGCTGGGACCATTGTTATGGAATGTCTACTTCAACGACCTTCTTCATCTCATCCCAGAATCACATGCATATGCAGATGACTGTACACTGACATTCGCTTATCCAAGAGAAGAAATGCCAGCTGCTCTAAGCTACATCAATCACCAGCTAAGAGCTATATCAGCTTGGGGAAATAAATGGCAAGTAACATTTGCACCTGAGAAAACGCAAATGATGGTCTCTAGGTACCATGATGGTAATGCTGGTGCAGTAGTAAGGATGAATGGGAGGGTGTTGGCACCTGGAGAAGAAGTTGATATCCTTGGGGTGAAATTTGACTCCAAACTAACCATGAAGAACCATGTTGTAAATCTTGCAAACAAGGCAGCCAGGAAGCTTACAGCACTTCGCCGTATCTCGCATCTGCTTGACAGTAGGGGTTGCAAGATCCTGTACGAGGCACAAGTACGCTCACACCTTGAGTATGCTCCACTTTCTTGGTTTGCCTGCCCCCCCTCTCATCTGCGACTGCTTGACAGAGTAGAGAAGAGAGCAAGACGTCTCATCTCTCGCCTGGACCCATCCTGGATAGATCTGTCATTTCAGCAGAGCCTTCAACATAGGAGGGATGTGGGTGGCCTTACTGTTATGTACAAGGCCAATATTGTCAAAGTACCACACTTGGATCCACTTCGAGGACAGCATGAAATAAGCTTTTATGCCACAAGACGGGCAGAAAGCAGCCACTTCACTCTGGCTGTACCCTTCTCCAGAACATCACTCCATCTGAGATCATATATACCCAGGATGACTCGAGTATGGAACATATTCGTACAGCATAATGATGTCAACGAGATAAAGTCAGTTGATCAAATGAAAATGCTGGCCCAGAGATGGCTCCAACTTCATCCTTTTCCCTACTTGTATGTCTCATAACAATAAAAATGCTTTCAAATGAGCTGATGTAGGTAACAGCTCTTAGCTTGTCAATAAAGTTAGGAATCCTTAACCTGTAAATAGCTTGTCAATAAAGCTAGGGATCCTTAACCTTGTCAAACCCTGTGTAAAAAAAAAAAAAAAAAAAAAAGAGAGAAAGAGTGTGTGAGAGAGAAAGAATGAGAGAGAGAGAGAGAGAGAGAGAGAGAGAGAGAGAGAGAGAGAGAGAGAGAGAGAGAGAGAGAGAGAGAGAGAGAGAGAGAGAGAGAGAGAGAGAGAGAGATTTTGGCAAACGCGATTAGAAAAGTCAGCCGAAAATTTATTAGTACATACTATGAAGGTCTTCTCACGTTTTATTAAATTTCTGATGCACTTTCTCACCCGCATTTCCAAAAAAAAAAAAAAGAAAAAAAAATCGCACCTTATAGAAGAGCTTCATAAGGCAGCCTTTTCTATAAAAAAAAAAATCCATTTTCCTGGACATGTTTATATGCGAGAATGACCCCAATCCCAAAAAATTAAATTTAAACGACCGCATTTACATTGAAAGAGGATAGTAAACGGGTTGGAGAGAGGATAGATGGGACAGAGAATAGGTAAACCCTGAACCAACGTTGATAAACCTACGGAAGAAAACAGTAATAATGGATAATTTAGGGGAGAAGGGTAGAGAGGGAGTTATTTCCCCATAATTCCCTCGCCACTTAGTACAATTGTAAGGGATGGTACGGCAGGGAAGTCCAGGGATGGTACGGCAGGGAAGTCCAGGGATGGTACGGCAGGGAAGTCCAGGGATGGTACGGCAGGGAAGTCCAGGGATGGTACGGCAGGGAAGTCCAGGGATGGTACGGCAGGGAAGTCCAGGGATGGTACGGCAGGGAAGTCCAGGGATGGTACGGCAGGGAAGTCCAGGGATGGGGAAGTTTGTCTTAGTTGGTGGGAGGGGCAAGGAGGGAGAAAATGAGCAAGGAGGGAGAAAAGAAGCAAGGAGGGAGAAAATGAGCAAGAAGGGAGAAAAGGAGCAAGGAGGGAGAAAATGAGCAAGGAGGGAGAAAATGAGCAAGGAGGGAGAAAAGAAGCAAGGAGGGAGAAAATGAGCAAGAAGGGAGAAAAGGAGCAAGGAGGGAGAAAATGAGCAAGGAGGGAGAAGAGAAGCAAGGAGGGAGAAAATGAGCAAGAAGGGAGAAAAGGAGCAAGGAGGGAGAAAATGAGCAAGGAGGGAGAAAAGAAGCAAGGAGGGAGAAAATGAGCAAGAAGGGATAAAAGGAGCAAGGAGGGAGAAAAAGAAGCAAGGAGGTAAAAAAAGAAGCAAGGAGGGAGAAAAAGGAGCAAGGAGGGAGAAAAAGAAGCAAGGAGGTAAAAAAAGGAGCAAGGAGGGAGAAAAAGGAGCAAGGAGAAAAAGAAGCAAGGAGGGAGAAAATGAGCAAGGAGGGAGAAAATGAGCAACGAGGGAGAAAAGAAGCAAGGTGGGAGAAAAGGAGCAAGGAGGGAGAAAAGGAGCAAGAAGGGAGAAAAGGAGCAACGAGGGAGAAAAAGGAGCAAGGAGGGAGAAAAAGGAGCAAGGAGAAAAGAAGCAAGTAGGGATAAAAGAAGCAAGGAGGGAGAAAAGAAGCAAGGTGGGAGAAAAGGAGCAAGGATAAAAGAAGCAAGTAGGGATAAAAGAAGCAAGGAGGGAGAAAAGGAGCAAGGAGGGAGAAAAGGAGCAAGGAGGGAGAAAAAGGAGCAAGGAGGGAGAAAAGGAGCAAGAAGGGAGAAAAGGAGCAAGGAGGGAGAAAAAGGAGCAAGGAGGGAGAAAAAGAAGCAAAAAGGGAAAAAAGGAGCAAGGAGGGAGAAAAAGGAGCAAGGAGGGAGAAAAAGGAGCAAGGAGGGAGAAAAAGAAGCAAGGAGGGAGAAAAAGGAGCAAGGAGGGAGAAAAAGGAGCAAGGAGGGAGAAAAAGGAGCAAGGAGGGAGAAAAAGGAGCAAGGAGGGAGAAAAAGAAGCAAGGAGGGAGAAAAAGGAGCAAGAAGGGAGAAAAAGGAGCAAGGAGGGAGAAAAGGAGCAAGGAGGGAGAAAAAGAAGCAAGGAGGGAAAAAAATGGAGCAAGGAGGGAGAAAAAGGAGCAAGGAGGGAGAAAAAGGAGCAAGGAGGGAGAAAAAGGAGCAAGGAGGGAGAAAAAGGAGCAAGGAGGGAGAAAAAGAAGCAAGGAGGGAGAAAAAGGAGCAAGGAGGGAGAAAAAGGAGCAAGGAGGGAGAAAAAGGAGCAACGAGGGAGAAAAAGGAGCAAGGAGGGAGAAGAAGGAGCAAAGAGGGAGAAAAAGGAGCAATGAGGGAGAAAAAGAAGCAACGAGGGAGAAAAGGGAGCAAGGAGGGAGAAAAAGGAGCAAGGAGGGAGAAAAAGGAGCAAGGAGGGAGAAAAAGAAGGAGGGAAAAAAAGGAGCAAGGAGGGAGAAAAAGGAGCAAGGAGGGAGAAAAAGGAGCAAGGAGGGAGAAAAAGGAGCAAGGAGGGAGAAAAAGGAGCAAGGAGGGAGAAAAAGAAGCAAGGAGGGAGAAAAAGGAGCAAGGAGGGAGAAAAAGGAGCAAGGAGGGAGAAAAAGGAGCAAGGAGGGAGAAAAAGGAGCAAGGAGGGAGAAAAAGGAGCAAGGAGGGAGAAAAAGGAGCAAGGAGGGAGAAGAAGGAGCAAGGAGGGAGAAGAAGGAGCAAGGAGGGAGAAAAAGGAGCAAGGAGGGAGAAAAAGAAGCAACGAGGGAGAAAAGGGAGCAAGGAGGGAGAAAAAGGAGCAAGGAGGGAGAAAAAGGAGCAAGGAGGGAGAAAAAGGAGCAAGGAGGGAGAAGAAGGAGCAAGGAGGGAGAAGAAGGAGCAAGGAGGGAGAAAAAGGAGCAATGAGGGAGAAAAAGGAGCAAGGAGGGAGAAAAAGAAGCAACGAGGGAGAAAAAGGAGCAAGGAGGGAGAAAAAGGAGCAAGGAGGGAGAAAAAGGAGCAAGGAGGGAGAAAAAGGAGCAAGGAGGGAGAAGAAGGAGCAAGGAGGGAGAAAAAGAAGCAAGGAGGGAGAAAAAGGAGCAAGAAGGGAGAAAAAGGAGCAAGGAGGGAGAAAAAGAAGCAAGGAGGGAGAAAAAGGAGCAAGGAGAGAGAAAAAGGAGCAAGGAGGGAGAAAAAGGAGCAAGGAGAGAGAAAAAGGAGCAAGGAGGGAGAAAAAGGAGCAAGGAGGGAGAAAAAGGAGCAATGAGGGAGAAAAAGAAGCAAGGAGGGAGAAAAAGAAGCAAGGAGGGAGAAAAAGAAGCAAGGAGGGAGAAAAAGGAGCAAGGAGGGAGAAAATGAGCAAGGAGGGAGAAAATGAGCAAGGAGGGAGAAAATGAGCAAGGAGGGAGAAAAGGAGCAAGGAGAAAAGAAGCAAGGAGGAAAAAAAGGAGCAAGGAGGGAGAAAAAGGAGCAAGGAGGGAGAAGAAGGACCAAGGAGGGAGAAAAAGAAGCAACGAGGGAGAAAAAGGAGCAAGGAGGGAGAAGAAGGAGCAAGGAGGGAGAAAAAGGAGCAATGAGGGAGAAAAAGGAGCAAGGAGGGAGAAAAAGAAGCAACGAGGGAGAGAAAGGAGCAAGGAGGGAGAAAAAGGAGCAAGGAGGGAGAAAAAGGAGCAAGGAGGGAGAAAAAGGAGCAAGGAGGGAGAAAAAGGAGCAAGGAGGGAAAAAAAGGAGCAACGAGGGAGAAGAAGGAGCAAGGAGGGAGAAAAAGGAACAATGAGGGAGAAAAAGAAGCAAGGAGGGATAAAAGAAGCAAGGAGGGAGAAAAAGAAGCAAGGAGGGAGAAAAAGGAGCAAGGAGAGAGAAAAAGGAGCAAGGAGGGAGAAAAAGGAGCAAGGAGGGAGAAAAAGGAGCAAGGAGGGAGAAAAAGGAGCAACGAGGGAGAAGAAGGAGCAAGGAGGGAGAAAAAGGAACAATGAGGGAGAAAAAGAAGCAAGGAGGGAGAAAAAGGAGCAAGGGAGAAAAAGGAGCAAGGAAGGAGAAAAAGAAGCAAGGAGGGAGAAAAAGGAGCAAGGAGAGAGAAAAAGAAGCAAGGAGGGAGAAAAAGGAGCAAGGAGGGAGAAAAAGGAGCAAGGAGGGAGAAAAAGGAGCAAGAAGGGAGAAAAAGGAGTAAGGAGGGAGAAGAAGGAGCAAGGAGGGAGAGAAAAAGGAGCAATGAGGGAGAAAAAGATGCAAGGAGGGAGAAAAAGGAGCAAGAAGGAAGAAAAAAGAGAAAGGAGGGAGAAAAAGAAGCAAGGAGGGAGAAAAAGGAGCAAGGAGGGGAAAAAGGAACAAGGAGGGAGAAAAAGGAGCAAGGAGAGAGAAAAAGAAGCAAGGAGGGAGAAAAAGGAGCAAGGAGGGAGAAAAAGGAGCAAGGAGGGAGAGGGAGGATATGTTGAGAGGAAAAAACTGAAGGGAGGGAAAGATCGGTAAAATGAGAAAAAAAAAACCAGGAGAAGTAGAGAGAACATGAGAAAGGAATACTTCAAGAGGCCTTCAGGCCCAAGCTGGTCAGGGAGAGGGAGACGATAAAGACCCGAGGGTGAAAAAGGAGAAATATGGAGAGAGAGGCAAGAAGAATAAGAGGATTTGATAGGGAGGAATGGTGGAGGTTACATGCAAGAGGAAGAGAGAAGACAAAAAGGGAAGGGGGGCAGCAATAACTTTGGGTTAAATGATTCCCGACAGTCTTAACCACAGGACTGTACACAATTCAAGGGACAAGGTTGCCATGGAGTTTGAACCCATGGGCTTGCCACGGAACGGGTTGCCATGGAGTTTGAACCCATGGGCTTGCCACGGAACGGGTTGTCATTGGGGTTTGAACCCATGGGCTTGCCACGGAACGAGTTGTCATTGGGATTTGAACCCATGGGCTTGCCACGGAACGGGTTGTTATTGGGGTTTGAACCCATGGGCTTGCCACGGAACGGGTTGTTATTGGGGTTTGAACCCATGGGCTTGCCACGGAACGGGTTGTTATTGGGGTTTGAACCCATGGGCTTGCCACGGAACGGGTTGTTATTGGGGTTTGAACCCATGGGCTTGCCACGGAACGGGTTGTTATTGGGGTTTGAACCCATGGGCTTGCCACGGAACGGGTTGTTATTGGGGTTTGAACCCATGGGCTTGCCACGGAACGAGTTGTCATTGGGGTTTGAACCCATGGGCTTGCCACGGAACGGGTTGTTATTGGGGTTTGAACCCATGGGCTTGCCACGGAATCAGTTGTCATTGAGGACTGAACTCGTGGCAAGCCAACCTTAACACCTGCAGTGGAAAGAACACAAACATATTCGAGCTGAGGAACTTCTGCCGTATCGTCCGACCACGAGGAAAGTCGAGAGGAATTGAAGGATAATGGACCCTCAATTTATTTGTTTTACAGTTAGAGTTTACTTGCTACTCTGAAGAATGACACACTTGTGCAATATTTAAGAATATTGAGGGAAACGTTAATGACTTGGCGAAATGTTGCCTCAGTAAAGATTCCAAAATGTCGCACAGTGTCTCAGTCTTCAACTTGTCGGATTCCTAAATTATTTATCACACTTGCTACTCTACCTCAGCTCATTGGTAATCAGCTCTAAGGTTTATTATTACCACCAGGATGCCACCCACGACAGTCTACAAATATCCAGGTACTTTTAAAAGACAGAGAAGCAAGAGCAACAGTTGGAAGATGAACACTCAGGAACCTACTTACTGTTAGGTAAATAGAAGGAACAGATGTGTAGATACAAACACAAAAGTAGCTACTTACTGCTAGGGAAACAGTGGCAGCAGCTGTAAGGAGATTTGCCTATAGTGGTCTGGTGGCTAAAGCTCTCGTTCACACACGGAGGGTCCGGGTTCGATTCCCGGCATTTCGACGTGTTTCCTTACACCTGTTGTCCTGTTCACCTAGCAGCAAATAGGTACCTGGGTGTTAGTCGACTGGTGTGGGTCGCATCCTGGGGGACAAGATTGAGGACCACAATGGAAATAAGTTAGACAGTCCTCGATAACGCACTGACTTTCTTGGGTTATCCTGGGTGGCTAACCCTCCTGGGTTAAAAACCTGAAGAAAATCTTATCTTAAGTCTCGTTCCGCCAGGGAATCGAAGCCTCACCTTCAGGTAGTGAACCACAGACTCTACCGCAGGACCACACTGATCCCTGACATTCGCATATTCCTTCTTCAGCATATTCCACCATGCAGCTCTGTGTGACCCTTTTGGGTTTACTACTTGGTTTAATTGCATTATGACTCACGCAGTCGTAGTGATTCGATTGCAAACAAACCATACCACGGGTGGGACTTGAACCCGCAGTCAGAGAGTCGTAAAACTCCAGACCGACGCTGGTCCAGTGGATAACGCGTCAGTCTGGAATTTTACGACTCTGACCGTGGGTTCAAGTCTCACCCGTGGTACAGTTTAATTGTATTATGTCGGTAGTATACATGGTGTATACTTGGAGGGTGTTTCGGGGGTCAATGCCCCCGCTGCCCAGCCCATGACCAGGGCTCGTGGTGCCAGATCAACAAGGCGTATTTAATAGAAAGCCTCCTGGCGTATATAAGGAAAGTGTACAGCGTATTTACAGAACGAGAAATTTCGTGTTCAAGTAAAGCTGACCTGACCAAGCCTGAGCCTGACCTGACCCAGCCTGAGCCTGACCTGACCCAGCCTGAGCCTGACCTGACCCAGCTTGAGCCTGACCTGACCCAGCCTGAGCCTGACCTGACCCAGCCTGAGCCTGACCTGACCAAGCCTGAGCCTGAGCCTGACCTGACCCAGCCTGAGCCTGAGCCTGACCCAGCCTGAGCCTGACCTGACCCAGCCTGAGCCTGACCTGACCCAGCTTGAGCCTGACCTGACCCAGCCTGAGCCTGACCTGACCAAGCCTGAGCCTGAGCCTGACCTGACCCAGCTTGAGCCTGACCTGACCCAGCCTGAGCCTGACCTGACCCAGCCTGAGCCTAACCTGACCCAACCTGAGCCTGACCTGACCCAGCCTGAGCCTGACCTGACCCAGCCGGAGTCAGACCTGACCCAGCCTGAGCCTGGCCTGAGCCTGACCTGACCCAGCAGGAGCCTGAGCCTCACCTGACCCAGCCGGAGCCTGATCTGACCCAGCCTGAGCCTGACCTAGCCTGAGCCTGACCTGACCCAGCCTGAGCCTGACCTGACCCAGCCTGAGCCTGACCTCAAGTCAGGTTGAAGATCAGATCTCTCAAAACCTGTTACGGGCATGACACAAGGCAGCGGATCTAGAGTATTTTAGGGCACTTTCTACAGAGTATTTAAGGGCACTTTGTATGGAGTATTTTCTGGTACCAAGCTTGGCGTGTTTTAAGGTGCCAAGTCTGACATGTTTTAGGATACCAAGCCTCCCCCTCCACTCTCTCTCTCTCTCTCTCTCTTACAGATGTTTTTGGCACTGGACCAACAACAGATCTTAAAAGTGTCTCTAAAACGCTGGAAGAGTCGTATAATTAACACTAATGAGAAATAATTTTGAAATATAATTTATCAGAAAAGTTCAATGAAATGGAGATGGGTTTAATCTCTAAACAATGGAGGAGTGAACTGAAAAGTGGAAGGAAGAGAGGAAGGGGGAAAAGAGAGAGGGAAAGAGACGTGGAAAAAGAGAGAGGTTTAGCTAGTTCCGTGATATTGATTTCAATATTTTAGTTTTGAAGTTTCCAAACTACTACCTCCCTCCCTCCCTCCCTCTCTCTCTCTCTCTCTCTCTCTCTCTCTCTCTCTGTCTCTCCCTCTCCCTCTCTCTCTCTGTCTCTCTGTCTCTCCCTCTCTCTCTCTCTCTCTCTCTCTCTCTCTCTCTCTCTCTCTCTCTCCCCTCGTTCCAAACAGAGTATACGTGATCAAGAAAAGTTTTCCCTCACTTTCTCATCTTTATTACTTCGCATTTCTCTCTATCATTTCTTCAACTTCTGCCTACCACTAATTTATTTCCTTCTCTATCCCCTCCCCGTTCATTATATTTTCTTTTACCCTAACCTTTGAGAGAGAGAGAGAGAGAGAGAGAGAGAGAGAGAGAGAGAGAGAGAGAGAGAGAGAGAGAGAGAGACAGAGACAAGGCTAAAGAAAGCAGAGAGCATAGAACAGAAGGAAATGGTTAAAGAAGGGCGGAAGTAGAAGGAATGGGTTAAGAAGAAAGGGAAAATTTAAGGACGAAACGAAAAGGGAAGAATCTTCTCTATTCACCCCCTTCTCTCTTCTCCTAAAGCGCTAAATGTGTTCCTTCCATCCAATACTGCACCAGTCTCTGAACTGGAGTGATGCAGCCACTGGCTGGCGATGCGTCTCCACAGTAAAGATAAGCAAGTGTTGCATATGTGTCTTATTCATCTGCCCATCTGATACTGTGTGTTACGGTATGTCCAAAAATGGACATTCTCTACCCGAGGTTATCCTCCCTGGGCAGGGTACGGACACTGTTTATCCAACAGTGTTAATCTCTGGAAAACGTAAGCAGAAATTTAAGCTAAGACATATGTGTAACACCGGGGTGATAGAATTAGACACGTGTGTAACACTTAGGTATCTTTACTGTGGAGACGTTTAGCCACGCAGTGGCTTCGTAAGTCCAGTACTAAGAAGAATAGTGAAGATCAAAAGGGAGATTGGGTTAATCAGTCCCTCAGTCTGGAGTCGATGTAATCAGTCCATCAGTCATGACGGACTGATTACATCGACTCCAAACTGAGGGACTGATTACCCCAATCTCCTTCTGTTCTTCACTATTTTTGTACTGGACTGATGAAGCCACTGGCTGGCGAAGCGTTCTCTCAATAAAGATTTCCAAATGTTGCGCAAGTCCGTCATTCACATTTGTCTAATTATTAATAATAATAATTTATCAATTTTATTAGCATGAAGTATTGTATACCATCAACAATATAACAAGAGAGGTGATACTCACTCGATCGCTCCGCGGATGAAGACTGACATGACGGAGATTCCCAGTCCGCTTCCGCTCACAACGATGATTTCTACGAACTCACGGCGTCTCTTGAAGTACTGTCCCACCATCAGTGTTGACGAGTCTCGAGTCATACCTACACCGATACCTGCGCAGGTATGAGGAGGCTTATTAATTACATAAGAAGAGAGGATGGAGATAAATGGTATAAAATACGGACACGATGGAAAAATATAGATACAAATGCAGAATAATGCGAACCATCATTGACTGCAGTGGGATTTATCAAGTCATAAATAGATCCGTGACTTGATAAAGCCCAATGTGTGGGCAAAACGTAGTCAATAAAGGATTGCATTATACTTTGGGTATCATATATATATATATATATATATATATATATATATATATATATATATATATATATATATATATATATATATATATATATATATATATATATATATATATACATACATATGTCGTGCCGAATATGTAAAACTGGTCAATTAGCAAGAACTCATTTAAAATTAAGTTCTTTCTAAAATTTTCTCTTATACGTTTAAAGATATATTTTTTTCATTAATGTTGATGTAAAAATTTATAATTTTGCACCAAAAGGAACTTAGAAAACTTACCTAACCTTATTACAACACGCGCAATTTATTTTAGCTTAACCCAACTAAATATATTTTAGAGTTGTTTACAATAATTTAATACTAAACAAACACAGTGAAATATATTTTTATCGTTATGTTCAGAATGATTCTGGAGAAATTATTGCATAAAAATTTTTTCACTTGTCCTATATGGCAAGATGAACGTTCCTATTTAAGCCAAGATCGCAAGTTCTGCCTATTCGGCACGACATATATATATATATATATATATATATATATATATATATATATATATATATATATATATATATATATATATATATATATATATATATATATATATATATATATAAAATGCTACCCAAAGTTCTCGCTTTATTGATAGTACCTACAAGTTTCATTCATCAGTAACTAGTGTCATACCAGTACTTCCCTGAATCCTTTCTAAATCTAAATTTATTCAGCTTGAAGCCACTGCTGCGAGTCCTGTTTTGGTTATATACTTTCAGTACGGTAATTAAATCCCCTTCATTTATTTCCCTCTCCCATTCGTTCCCTTCACAGATTTATCTGCGTAAGATAACGCAGTGAAGTCAAGTTGTAAGTATTTTTTTTCCATTTAGTTTCCCTAGAGAGTGACCCTCATACCTAGGTGTGTGTTAACTGCTAGGTTGAGAGAAGTTGCAGGTGTAACTAGTCTTGCAAATATATCTTGAGCCTCCCGAGAATCGGATCCGGGTACTTTCGGTTATGGACTGACTGCACTGCCCACTGACCTACTCGTTGTGAAGACGGAATACGCTTAAAATGACCTTGCTGGGTGGCAGGAGAAGCTATGATAATTACATTAAAACCTTAAAATATACGAAAAGAAATAGAAAAATGTGGTTGCACCATCAACTTGGTTAACAAGAGACCAAGCTGAATGCTGAGACTTAAAAGAAAAAGAGTAGGAGATACTGAAAGGTCACCGGGAAGTTTTCTTCGTAAATAATGGCAGAAAAGTGGTTAAATAAAAGTAGGAAAGTGGAAAAACAGTGGTATGGGATGGAAGAATAAGTGTTACAACCATATATATGATGTACTTGTTAAAGACTGGACAACACAAGCAGAATTCACCTCTTGAAACCACAACAGGTAACCACAAGCAGATGCTGAAACAACGAGGCTCAGGGATCTCGCTGAGGGACTGAAGGAGGGATTAATTAAAATCTCTGGCGTTCTTTTGTGGACACACAAACACACACACACACACACACACACACACACACACACACACACACACACACACACACACACTGACGTGAATAGTGTTGGAGTGGTGGAGCACCTGGAGCGGAACAAGATTATAAACGACAGCCAGCACAGATTCATGGAAGGCAAATCCTGTGTCACAACCCTAGAGTTTTATGACAAGGTAACTGAAGTAAGAAATGAGAGGGGTGGGTTGATTGTATTTTCTTGGACTGCAAGAAGGCCTTCGACACAGTTTCCCACAAGAGATTAGTACAGAAGCTAGAGGATCAGGCACATATAACAGGAAGGGCACTGCAATGGATCAGAGAATACCTAACAGGGAGGCAACAACGAGTCATGGTCCGTGATGAGGTATCACAGTTGGCGCCTGTGACGAGCGGGGCCCCACTGGGGTCAGTCCTGGGACCAGAGCTATTCTTGGTATGTATGAACGACATGTCGGAAGGGATAGACTCAGAAGTGCCCCTGTCTGCAGATGATGTGAAGCTAATGAGAATTAAATCAGATGCGGACCAGACAGGTCTACAAAGAGACCTAGACAGGCTGGATGCGTGGTCCAGCAACTGGCTCCTAGAATTTAATCCCGCCAAATGTAAAGTCATGAAGATCGGAGAAGGGCAAAGAAAACCGCAGACAGAGTATAGGCTAGGAGGCCAAAGACTGCAAACCTCACTCAAGGAGAAAGATCTAGGAGTATAATACTGAGTACGTTGCCAGAAGCACACATTAACCAGATAACTGCTGCAGCATATGGGCGCCTGGCAAACCTGGGAAAAGCGTTCCGGTACCTCAGTAAGGAATCGTTCAAGACTTTATGCACTGTGTACGTCTGGCCCATACTGGAGTACGCAGCACCAGTTTGGAACCCACACCTGGTGAAACACGTCAAGAAATTGCAGAAAGTGCAAAGGTTTGCAACAAGGTTGGTTCCAGAGCTAAGGGAAATGTCGTACGAAGAAAGGTTAAGGGAAATCGGTCTGAAGACACTGGAGGACAGGAGAGTGAGGCGAGACATGAAAACGACATGCAAAATGCTGCGTGGAATAGATATGGTGGACAGAGACAGGATGTTCCAGAGATGGGACACAGAAACAAAGGGTCACAATTGGAAGCTGAAGACTCAGATGAATCAAAGGGATGTTTGGAAGCATTTCTTCAGCCACGGAGTTGTTAGGAAGTGGAATGGTCTGGCAAGCGATGTAGTGGAGGCAGGAACCATACATAGTTTTAAGACGAGGTATGATAAAGCTCCTGGAGGAGGGAGAGGGAGGACCCAGTAGCGGTCAGTGAAGAGGCGGGGCCAGGAGATGAGTCTCGACCCCTGCAACCACAATTAGGTGAGTACACACACACCCAAGGAGAGAGCAGGCAGAGGACCTAGTAGCGATCAGTGAAGAGGGGGGGCCAGGAGCCGAGTATCGACCCCTGCAACCACAAATAGGTGAGTACACACACACACACACACACACACACACACACACACACACACACACACACACACACACACACACACACACACACACACCCCCACACACACACACACACACCCACACACACACACACCCACACACCCACACACACACACACCCACACACACACCACATACAAACACACCACACACATACACACCACACACACACACACACACACACACACACACACACACTGCACACACACACTGCACACACACCACCCCACACACACACACCCCACACACACCCCACACACACACCCCACACACACACACACACCCACCCACACACCCACCCTCACACCCACACACCCACACACACACACACACTGGCTGCAGTGGCCAGAAGAGCTCATGCATGCATGCATGATCATGCATGATCATGGGTGACTTTAACCACAAGGAAATCGATAGGGAGAACTTGGAGCCACATGGGGGCCAAGATACATGGAAGGCTAAGATGATGGAGGTGGTACTGGAAAACGTCAGGTACCAACACGTAAGGGACACTACAAGAGAGAGAGGAGAGGATGAACCAGCAAGACTGGACCTAGTATTCACCTTGAGTAATGCAGATATCGAGGACATCACATACGAAAGACCCCATGGGGCCAGCGATCACGTGGCTTTAATCTTCGAATACAGAGTAGAGCTACAAGTGGAGGGGGAAGCAGGAAGGCCAGGGCGAATGAAGCCAAACTACAAGAAAGGGGACTACACGGGAATGAGGAACTTCCTGAACGGGGTTCAGTGGGACAGAGAACTGGCAGGGAGGCCAGTTAATGAGATGATGGAATATGTAACAACCATGTGCAAGGAGGCTGAGGAGAGGTTTGTACCCAAGGGTAAAAGGAATAATGAAAAAGCCAGGATGAGCCCGTGGTTCACCCAAAGGTGCAGGGAGGCAAAAACCAAGTGTGCTAGGGAATGGAAGAAATATAGAAGGCAAAGGACCCAGGAGAATAAGGAGAGCAGTCGTAGAGCCAGAAATGAATATGCACAGATAAGAAGGGAGGCCCAACGACAATATGAAAACGACATAGCAGCGAAAGCCAAATCTGACCCAAAGCTGTTATACAGCCACATCAGGAGGAAAACAACAGTCAAGGACCAGGTAATCAGGCTAAGGAAGGAAGGAGGAGAGACAACAAGAAATGACCGTGAAGTATGTGAGGAACTCAACAAGAGATTCAAAGAAGAGTTCACAGTGGAGACAGAAGGGGCTCCAGAAAGACGGAGAGGTGGGGTACACCACCAAGTGCTGGACACAGTACACACAACCGAGGAAGAAGTGAAGAGGCTTCTGAGTGAGCTAGATACCTCAAAGGCAATGGGGTCAGATAACATCTCTCCATGGGTATTGAGAGAGGGAGCAGAGGCGCTATGTGTACCCCTAACAACAATATTCAATACATCTATCGAAACAGGGAGATTGCCTGAGGCATGGAAGACAGCAAATGTAGTCCCAATCTTTAAAAAAGGAGACAGACATGAAGCATTAAACTACAGACCAGTGTCACTGACATGTATAGTATGCAAAATCATGGAGAAGATTATCAGGAGAAGAGTGGTGGAACACCTAGAAAGAAATGATCTCAACAGCAGCAGCCAACATGGTTTCAGGGACGGGAAATCCTGTGTCACAAACCTACTGGAGTTCTATGACTTGGTGACAGCAGTAAGACAAGAGAGAGAGGGGTGGGTGGATTGCATATTCTTGGACTGCAAGAAGGCGTTTGACACAGTTCCACACAAGAGATTAGTGCAAAAACTGGAGGACCAAGCAGGGATAACAGGGAAGGCACTACAATGGATCAGGGAATACTTGTCAGGAAGACAGCAGCGAGTCATGGTACGTGGCGAGGTGTCAGAGTGGGCAACTGTGACCAGCGGGGTCCCACAGGGGTCAGTCCTAGGACCAGTGCTGTTTCTGGTATTTGTGAACGACATGACGGAAGGAATAGACTCCGAAGTGTTCCTATTTGCAGATGAGGTGAAGTTGATGAGAAGAATTCATTCGATCGAAGACCAGGCAGAACCACAAAGGGATCTGGACAGGCTGCAGACCTGGTCCAGCAATTGGCTCCTGGAGTTCAACCCACCCAAGTGCAAAGTCATGAAGATTGGGGAAGGGCAAAGAAGACCGTGGACGGAATTCAGTCTAGGGGGCCAGAGACTACAAACCTCACTCAAGGAAAAAGATCTTGGGGTGAGTATAACACCAGGCACATCTCCTGAAGCGCACATCAACCAAATAACTGCTGCAGCATATGGGCACCTAGCAAACCTCAGAACAGCATTCCGAAATCTTTAGGAATCGTTCAGGACCCTGTACACCGTGTACGTTAGGCCCATATTGGAGAATGCGGCACCAGTCTGAAATCCACACCTAGCCAAGCACGTAAAGAAACTAGAGAAAATGCAAAGGTTTGCAACAAGACTAGTCCCAGAGCTAAGAGGTATGTCCTACGGTGAGAGGTTAAGGGAAATCAACCTGACGACACTGGAGGACAGGAGAGATAGGGGGGACATGATAACGACATACAAAATACTGAGAGGAACTGAAAAGGTGGACAAAGACAGAATGTTCCAGAGATGGGACACAGTAACAAGGGGACACAGTTGGAAGTTGAAGACACAGATGAATCACAGGGATGTTAGGTAGTACTTCTTCAGCCTCAGAGTAGTCAGGAAGTGGAATAGTTTGGGAAGCGATGTAGTGGAGGCTGGATCCATACATAGCTTTAAGCAGAGGTATGATAAAGCTAGCGGTTCAAGGAGAGTGACCTAGTAGCGACCAGTGAAGAGGCGGGGCCAGGAGCTTAGAATCGACCCCTGCAACCTCAACTAGGTGAGTACAACAACTGAGTACCCACACCACACACACGCCCCGCACACACGCCCCGCACACACGCCCCGCACACACGCCCCGCACACACGCCCCGCACACACGCCCCGCACACACGCCCCGCACACACGCCCCGCACACACCCCCACACACACACCCCGCACACACACCCCGCACACACAGCCCGCACACACACCCCGCACACACACACACACACCCCGCACACACACACACACACCCCGCACACACACCCCACACACACCCCACACCCCCACACACACACCCCCCCCCCCCACACACACACCCCACACACACACCCCGCACACACACCCCACACACACACCCCGCACACACACCCCGCACACACGCCCCGCACACACGCCCCGCACACACACCCCTCACACACACCCCCCACACACACACCCCACACCCCCACACACACACCCATAACACACAACCCGCACACACACCCCACACATACACCCCCCACCCCCACCCCCACACCCCCGCACACACACCCCGCACACACACACCCCACACACACGCCCCACACACACACCCCACACACACACCCCGCACACACACCCCACACACACAACCCGCACACACACCCCGCACACACACACCCCGCACACACGCCCCACACACACACCCCACACACACACCCCACACACACACCCCGCACACACACCCCACACACACATCATGCACGCACACCCCACACACACACCCCGTACACACACCCCGCACACACACCCCGCACACACACCCCGCACACACACCCCGCACACACACCCCGCACACACACCCCACACACACACCCCGCACACACACCTCGCACACACACCCCACACACACACCCTACTCACACCCCCCTCCCCCCCACACACACACCAGTCAGTCCTAGGACCAGTGCTGTTTCTGGTATTTGTGAACGACATGACGGAAGGAATAGACTCCGAAGTGTTCCTGTTTGCAGATGACGTGAAGTTGATGAGAAGAATTCATTCGATCGAAGACCAGGCAGAACCACAAAGGGATCTGGACAGGCTGCAGACCTGGTCCAGCAATTGGCTCCTGGAGTTCAACCCACCCAAGTGCAAAGTCATGAAGATTGGGGAAGGGCAAAGAAGACCGTAGACGGAATACAGTCTAGGGGGCCAGAGACTACAAACCTCACTCAAGGAACAAGATCTTGGGGTGAGTATAACACCAGGCACATCTCCTGAAGCGCACATCAACCAAATAACTGCTGCAGCATATGGGCGCCTAGCAAACCTCAGAACAGCATTCCAACATTCCGACACCTCACACACACACCCCACACCCCCCACACACACCCCACCCCTCCACACACACCCTGCACACACACACCGCACACACACCCTGCACACACACCCCGCACACACACCCCACACACACACACCGCACACACACCCCGCACACACACCCTGCACACACACACACACACCCCACACACACACACCGCACACACACCCCGCACACACACCCCACACATACACCCCACACACACACCCCGCACACACACCCCACACACACACCCCACACACACACCCCACACACACACCCCGCACACACACCCCGCACACACACCCCGCACACACACCCCGCACACACACCCCGCACACACACCCCACACACACCCCCACACACACCCCCACACACACACACCCCGCACACACCCCCCACACCCCACACCCCCCACACACACCCCACACACACACCCCACATCCCCACACACACACCCCGCACACACACCCCGCACACACACCCCGCACACACCCCACACATACACCCCACCCCCACCCCCCCACACCCCCGCACACACACCCCGCACACACCCCACACATACACCCCACCCCCACCCCCCCACACCCCCGCACACACACCCCGCACACACATTCCGCACACACACCCCGCACACACCCCACACACACACACCCCGCACACACACCCCACACACACACCCCACACACACACCCCGCACACACACACTGCACACACACCCCGCACTCACACCCTGCACACACACCCTGCACACACACCCCGCACACACACACACCCCACACACACACCCTACTCACACCCCCTCCACACACACACACACACACTCTCACACACACCCACAAACACACACACACACACACACACACACACACACACATTGAAGGAACTAGGACATGTGCAGGGACCATACCAGATACCTGTGGGGGCCAGGAACAGGTGAGCAGGAAGGACAAACCAAGAAGCATAGGGGCCATAACTAGGGAAGGGACTGAAGGAAGGAACACTCCACGGGAAGGAACTAAAACACATCAGAAGATGCAATGGGAGTCACAGTGGGAGGTGGAAAGGGAGAGATCCGTGTTTGTCTATGGGCTAGACGAAGCTAAAGGGGAAACTTATGATGAAAGAAAGCAGGAGGAGAAAAAAGCGATTGAAGATATCATGAAGGTGATAGGCGAGGGGGACATGACCCAGGTGGCAAATTTTCGGAGAATCGGGTGGTTCACAAAGAAAAGGAATCGGCCTCTCAAAGTAATTTTCAAGGCAGAATCAACCCGAACCATGATCCTGCAGGAGAAAGCACGGCTGAGAGGCAAGCAGGAGTTCCGGAGTGTGTACCTCGATCGAGACAGAACACAGGACGAAAGGAAGACGATGAAAGAGAGTGTTCAAAAACGAAAGGAGATATGGGAGGAAATGAAAAAGGAGAGCAGAATAACCCAGGATCATATGGAAGGACAAGCACACCCCCCAGAAACACCTGCAGAAGGACTCCAGCCATGACACCCCCAAGGCAACTAAACAATCCAAACCAACCATCTCACACCGATCCCTCTGTTCCCACCCTCCGCACCACAGTTACAGTATTAGAATAGAAGTTGAAGGTTTGGTACAGAAATGCAGATGGATTAACGAATAAACATGAGGAATGGCAAGAAAGAATCAATGAGAAGTCCCCAGACATCATAGCAGTTACAGAAACAAAACTCACGGAGACAATAACAGATGCAATCTTCCCAACAGGATACCAGATCACGAGGAAAGATAGAAGGGGCAGAGAGGGAGGTGGGGTTGCTCTGCTCGTAAAAAAACAGATGGAAATTCGAGAAAATGGAAGGCATAGATGAGACGGGAGAAAGAGACTACATAGTAGGTACACTTCAGTCTGGGGAACACAAAGTGGTCATTGCAGTGATGTATAATCCACCACAGAACTGCAGGAGGCCAAGAGAGGAATATGAAGAGAGCAACAGAGCAATGGTGGACACACTTGCTGAGGTGGCAAGAAGAGCTCACTCCAGGAGAGCAAAGTTGCTGGTTATGGGGGATTTCAACCACAGGGAGATTGACTGGGAAAACCTGGAGCCACATGGGGGTCCCGAAACATGGAGAGCCAGGATGTTGGACGTGGTGCTGGAAAACCTCATGCACCAACATGTTAAAGACACTACCAGAGTGAGAGGGGAGGATGAACCAGCAAGATTGGACCTTGTGTTCACCCTGGACAGCTCAGACATTGAGGACATCAAATATGAGAGTCCC
>NC_091295.1:47218834-47293834 GCF_038502225.1 Cherax quadricarinatus
GGAGGCTTTAGGAAAGGTAGAGGGTGTGTAGACCAGGTGTTTACAGTGAAACATATAGGTGAACAGTATTTAGATAAAGGTAAAGAGATTTTTGCGGCATTTGTGGATTTGGAAAAGGCAAATGACAGGGTGGATAGGGGGGCAATGTGGCAGATGTTACAGATGTATAGTATATGAGGTAGGTTATTGAAAGCGGTGAAAAGATTTTACGAGGATAATGAGGCTCAGGATAGAGTATGTAGGAGAGAGGGAGATTATTTCCCAGTAAAAGTAGGCCTTAGACAAGGATGTGTGATGTCACCATGGTTGTTTAATATATTTATAGATGCGAAGGTGTTGGCAAGAGATGTGGCGTTAAAAGATAAAGAATCTAACACAAAGTGGGAGTAGTCACAGTTGCTCTTTGCTGAAGAGAATTTGCAGAAATTGGTTGATGAATTTGGTAGGGTATGTAAAAGAAGGAAATTAAGAGTGAATATAGGAAAAAGTAAGGTGATGAGGATAAAAAAAAATTAGGTAACGGAAGACTGGATATCAGATTGGAGGGAGAGAGTATGGAGGAGGTGAATGTATTCAGATATTTGGGAGTGGACGTGTCAGCAGATGGGTTTATGAAGGATGAAGTGAATGATAGAATTAACAAGGGGAAAAGGGTAAGTGGTGCACTGAGGAGTCTGTGGAGACGAAGAACTTTATCCATGAAAGGAAAGAGGGGAATGTATGAGGGTATAGTTATACCAACGCTCTTGTATGGGTGTGAGGCATGGGTTGTGAATGTTGCAACAAGGAGAAGGCTGGAAGCAGTTGAGATGTCATGTCTGAGGGCAATGCAGAGAATCCGTAGTTTGGAGAATAGAAGGTGCGGGCTGAGGAGGGGTTATTGAGATGGTTTGGACATGCAGAGAGGTTGGGACAATGACAATGAACAATGACTTCGAGAGTCTATAAATATGTAGTGGAGGGAAGGCGGGGTAGGGGTCGGCCTATGAATGGTTGGAGGGAGGGGGTAAAGGAGGTTTTGTGTTCGAGGGGCTTGGACTTCCAGCAAGCGTGCGTGAGCGTGTTAGGAGCGAATGGAGACAAATGGTTTTTAGGACTTGACGTGCTGTTAGAGTGTGACCAAGGTAACATTTATGAAGGGATTCGGGGAAACCGGCAGGCTGGACTTGATTCCTGTAGATGGGAAGTAGAGTGCCGGCACTCTGAAGGAGGGGTGTTAATGTTGCAGTTTTATAACTGTAGTGTAAAGCACCCTTCTGGCAAGACAGTGATGGAGTGAATGTTGATGAAGTTTTTCTTTTTCAGGCCACCCTGCCTTGGTGGGAAACGGCCGATGTGTTAATATATATATATATATATATATATATATATATATATATATATATATATATATATATATATATATATATATAAACTGAGCCGGATTTTACAGCCGGATGAAATAAATATTAAAGCTGAAATTGAAATTAATTATAAACATTATTTGAAGTGAAGGTCACATTCGTCTTCTGAATTGAAAAAAAAAAATACCGATATACAGAAATCTTGCGAATGTAATCAGTTTAATAAATGGAATCATCTTATCCAACAAAAATTATATGAACATATAAATTTCTCCTTTTACCAGGTCATTACTTATTATTATTGCAGTTATTATTATTATCGTTGCTATTATCATTATTATTGCTGTTATTACTATTGTTATTGCTATTATTATTGCTATTATTATTGTTATTATTATCGTTATTACTATTATTTTTAAATATTCCATTTTTTATACCCCTAAAGAACAAAGAACAATAGCCACAATACCGTGACTGGAACAATACACAAATAACTCGCACACAGGAGAAACTTACTACGACGTTTTGGTCCGACTTGCACCATTAACAAGTCACACTAACACACGAAGGTAAGGGAGGTGTATGTCACTGTATATATACCGAGGTATGTACACAGTGACACCTCAGTTACCAAAGGTATGTGATGTGTATGTCACTGTATATATACCGAGAGTTTATTTTAATCGCTACTTCAGGGATTAGAGTATTCTGGGCTGATGGCGATCAGGTTACACGTAGCCTTAATGACCCTCTTAGAGTCGACGAGTTTTTATCCTCATTAACCAGATTACATGCTCTTCCGAGTGTCAACATGATTTTAGAATTTTTAGCCGAATTTAATTAAATATTAAGAATATTATGTAAAACCTAACCTACCAGGCTACCTACCCCTCGTATCGGACACGCGTTTTAGCACACACTACTGTGTTGATTTCTGGCATGGTACTGGCAGGGAGGCTTGGTCAAAGGACTGGTATTCCGGGGGCGTTGACCCCCGGAATACCCTTCAGGTAAACTTCAGGTCTGGCAGGGGTTTGACAGGTATCTGGCCGGGGTCGAATCTAGATCCTACATATACATATCAGATTCCTGCCAGTTCTGAAGAACTACAAACAAATAATCGTTTGTTCTACTATAAGTGAGAATAGTGTGGTGAAAAATACTCAACATCTCGAGCAACACGGACGTAAGATTTAGGTTCATTCATCCCATATGCCAACTACATTCTATAAGATTAGCACACCATGTAAGATTACCGGCATTTACGGTATTTCCCGGCATATAAGGCGCACGACAGAAGTGTCGTAACGGTAATCAGTAATGATATTCAAGGATTAATTATCCTCTTACTTTACGCTAAAGTGTAACTCAGAGCCCAACCTTGACGCTGACCTTGAGCATATAAGACGCAGGGTAATTTTCCAAGTTCTTTGTGCGAAAAAAGGCGCGTCTTATATGCCGTAAAATACGGTAAATGATGGGGAAGTAGATCAAGATGGTTACACTATGAAGTCTGAAAGCTTCAGCACAAACATCCTTCATATAGACATAACAGTGTTGTAACAGAACGGCTTCAAAGTCTTAATCTAACAGAAATTTAATGTGTTACTACCGTTTTTTGTTCTTGGCTGGGTATAAGATTGGGGGTACAAGTAAAAAATTTTTCCCTTCAAACTCTATTAAGAACGCGTTTAAAATCGTAACTAATTAGAACTGATGTAAATCCCCCCCCCCAAAAAAAAAAAAAAAGTTAGAACGAGAAGACTACCGTGACTGGAACAATACACGAATAATCGTGATAACTTTCTCGTTCGTGTGGGTTATCTGTGTGAACCAAAGTTATAGAGGTACAGGGGATATTTTATTCTTTTTAATGGTGGGTCTAGTAGAGCAAACATTAAGTAGTAGTAATAGTAATGGTTGTAATAATAGTAGTAATGGTAGTAATAATAATAGTAGTAATAGTAATAATAGCAATAGTAGTAGCAGCAATAGTAGTAATAGTAATAGTGGTAGTAGTTACTAGTTGTCAAGTACTTCACTTTCTGTACAAGATAAAGTGACTTTACAATTATTTTCAAAGAACATAAATTATTCTCTCCATTTCAGGCTGGTGATGTGCACGTTGACTTACATTATTATAATCATAACTAAGCGCTAAACCCACATGGGCAAACGAAAGTTTCTCTCACCGCAGCTGGACGCCCCATTTAGTTCATGTTGAAGGCCTGAGGCTGACTCACGTACTCCGTACTACCGAGATACTTTCCACGCACTGACCATGTCTCCACAGAAGGAAGGAAGACCCAGAGTAGGGCTCTGGCTTTAGTTCAAATAGCTTTATCATCACGTTGACGGTAGTTAAAACATCACAGAGGTGCAAAATGGGTCCAGAGACTTTTTCTAATCAAATGATCAGTTTTTAATACATGACATGTATATGACATGTATATGACATGTATATGACATGTATATGACATGTATATGACATGTATATGACATGTATATCTGTAGCACTCGCAGATTAACTCGTACACAGAACTGACTTCTGATAGAGTGTTTGTAGGCCACAAAAACTTGACATGTGGGCCAAATGGCCTCCGGGCCTGTAGTTAGGCTATCATAGGTTAGATTAACATAATCTAGCTTATAATTACGTACAAACCGAGAATAAAGCATGACATGGGCGGCAGACGTCTAGCAGTTCACTTATGGCTGAGTGGTCAGACAAGCAGCTGAGATTAGCAGATGGAGGGTCGAGCCTCCATCACTCCTTGCACTGGATGAAACATAAGGGTTTAGCTCGTGCTATGTATATAGTCGGCATCTTCACGCTCGTTTCTAGGTTAGATCTCAGCCACGTTTCGCTCGTCAGGAGCGGCTTGACAAAGCCTATGGAGAGCGAAAGGTTGCCACAGTACAATGTCTCATTAGTTGAACATATGTCCTTTTATCTAACATATCGTCGGTTACTCAAACATTATTACAAGTTTGATCTTCCCCAAGAAGTACCGGGGACTCGATCCTACGTACCAGAAGTCTCTCAGGCGAACGACTCCACCAGTTGCTGGTATAAACTTTAAATGGTCTTAAAACTCTCTCCTTATCTACCAAATCTCCCATGAAGAGCAACAGCTGATACCACGATTCATGTTTTAGGAAGAAACTCAATGTCACTCGAATTATGCGATCATGTCTTTTGATGGTGCGCCAGGCACTGTGCCAGGCACTGTGCCTGGCACTCTTCTCCATGCAAACTGCAGGGTATAATTGATTCAGAAAGAATACACTCGAAGTTTTAAAGATAATATGTTCACAACTTCATGAGATAACTGGAATCTTTCTGGACGGTTATTTGAATCCTGGAAGACAGTGATTGAAATTCTGGAAGACAATAAAACCCTGGAGGACGTTGATTGAAGCCTTTGAGGACAATGAAATTCTGGAGAGCAATGACTGAAATCCTTGGGGATAATAATTAGAATCCATGACCATAAATTAAAATCTATGACCATAAATTAAAATCCTTGACCATGATTAAAATACCTGACCATAATTAAAATCCTTGACCATGATTAAAATCCCTGACCATAATTAAAATCCCTGACCATAATTAAAATTCTTGACCATAATTAAAATTCTTGACCATAATTAAAATCCTTGACCATAATTAAAATCCTTGACCATAATTAAAATCCTTGACCATAATTAAAATCCTTGACCATAATTAAAATCCCTGACCATAATCAAAATGCCTGACCATAATTAAAATGCCTGACCATAATTAAAATGCCTGATTATAATTAAAATCCTTGACCATAATTAAAATCCTTGACCATAATTAAAATCCTTGACCATAATTAAAATCCCTGACCATAATTAAAATCATTGACCATAATTAAAATCCTTGACCATAATTAAAATCCTTGACCATAATTAAAATCCTTGACCATAATTAAAATCCTTGACCATAATTAAAATCCTTGACCATAATTAAAATCCCTGACCATAATTAAAATCCTTTACCATAATTAAAATCCTTGACCATAATTAAAATCCTTGACCATGATTAAAATACCTGACCATGATTAAAATACCTGACCATAATTAAAATGCCTGACCATAATTAAAATCCTTGACCATAATTAAAATTCTTGACCATAATTAAAATCCTTGACCATAATTAAAATCCTTGACCATGATTAAAATACCTGACCATGATTAAAATACATGACTATAATAAAAATCCTTGACCATAATTAAAATCCCTGACCATAATTAAAATCCCTGAACATAATTAAAATCCTTGACCATAATTAAAATCCCTGACCATAATTAAAATCCCTAACCATAATTAAAATCCCCGACCATAATTAAAATCCTTGATCATAATTAAAATCCTTGACCATAATTAAAATCCTTGACCATAATTAAAATCCTTGACCAAAATTAAAATCCCTTACCATAATTAAAATCCTTGACCATAATTAAAATCCTTGACCATAATTAAAATCCCTGACCATAATTAAAATTCCTGACCATAATTAAAATCCCTGACCATAATTAAAATCCCTGACCATAATTAAAACCCCCTACCATAATTAAAATCCTTGACCATAATTAAAATCCTTGACCATAATTAAAATCCCCTACCGTAATTAAAATCCTTGACCATAATTAAAATCCTTGACCATAATTAAAATCCCTGACCATAATTAAAATCCCCTACCGTAATTAAAATCCTTGACCATAATTAAAATCCTTGACCATAATTAAAATCCTTGACCATAATTAAAATCCTTGACCATAATTAAAATCCTTATAAACGAGAAAATACAGAGACAAGGTAGACAGAAAAAAAATGAGAGGAAGACTGGAGAGGTGAACACAAGACAAGCTCTATCGGACATAACGACAACTTTGACCATCTAGTACAACTTTTTACTCTTGAGGTGGTAGCTGCTGCTCTTGGAGAGGATAGAGAAGTCCTTCAAGTAAGATAACTTTGACCCTCGTACGACCTACAGGCTCTGAGGCTGTCTTCCAGCAGAGTCGTAACCAGATTTCGTAGATTTTAACACTTCCCCAAACCCGGGAGAAAAATTGATATTTGTTCAATGTCGTAGACTATTTTTTGAGGTCATGTGAGAAGGGTATGATGATATTTAGATGTTTTAGATTTGGCCGCTGAAATGACTAGTTTATTGTGCATCCCACATCCATCCTGTGGACGGTAGCGCAAGAGCATATGGATACACAAAAGGTCTAGGAACTAGGCCCCAAAAGGGTTAACAGGAGTACATCTGGATTTATATCTACAGTTCACTTATCTGTCATAAGCAAGTTTAGGAAGTTTGCTTAATATATCTGGTGTCTTATTTCCATTAATATATCATGACACGTCACATAGGTTATCATACTGTCTATCTCTATATTCCCCAATAAGCGGATAATTAAGCACATAGTGTTCAAGACAGTGACCATAAGGCTGGTCACGTACTTCACCTTTGGTCTGATTATCATATATGTGTCTCCAATACTGCCAGAAGTACTTCCAATTAAGCCTAAGCCTGGCCACTACAGCATCAGTCTGTTCACATTGCAAGTTGTTCTATTAACGTACTTATCCACGTTCATGTTATCATAGGGGGTTATAGATCTACTCAGGCTTCTAACTGCATTCCTATAACAGTTTCATTATTTACTTCTCTTCTGATATTATTTCTAATGCTAGACACAGGTATACCAAAGTTATATTCTACATATCCTTCAGGGATACTTTTCTTGGCTAACATATCAACTTTATCATGAAGGAATACTCCAATAAGATAAGATTTCGTTCGGATTTTTAACCCCAGAGGGTTAGCCACCCAGGATAACCCAAGAAAGTCAGTGCGTCATCAAGGACTGTCTAACTTATTTCCATTGGGGTCCTTAATCTTGTCCCCCAGGATGCGACCCACACCAGTCGACTAACACCCAGGTACCTATTTGCTGCTAGGTGAACAGGACAACAGGTGTAAGGAAACTTGTCGAAATGTTTCCACCCGCCGGGAATCGAACCCGGGCCCTCCGTGTGTGAAGCGGGAGCTTTAGCCACCAGGCCACCCTCACACAATGTGTGATGGAATCCATAACAATGGTACATTAATTCATCTCAAAAAAATATTCCAGGGATAATTTAAAGTAGATTAAATATTCACGTCATAAACAATTGACAAGAAAAAAGTACAAAAGTACAAAGCAGAAAAAGAAGAACAAGGGGAGAAAAGTAGGACGATGTTTACGAAGAAGAGAAGAAAGAAGAATGATGATAATCCTCCAGTCTACAAGTCAAGGCCCTACAAGCCTCTGTCTTCATAGTGAGGTTTCCCTTCTTCAATATTTTTATCTGGTATCAGTCATCATCTTCCTGGTGTGGCTGTGGAGAAGCTTTCGTTTTATTTACCAGTGATGATGCATTGTTTCTCGAACCGATACTCTGCTTTCCTACCTGCTTTTTCGTTCCTGGCTGTTCTTCCCAGTACTTGTTGTCCACTTAATGGAGAGAGGTTCGAGTCTACATCCCTATTTGTCCTGAATAATCCACACGGACTTCAAGCGAGAAAGAAAATATTATACCTTTTCACTGCTCGCTATTGACATAATTGAAAAAGATTTCTGAAATTCTCCTCTAGGTATTTTGAAAGCTTTTTATACCTATGTAGTGCCACAAGTATGATTAGTGAAGTGGGTGTCACAACTAGGACAGTGTCTCACCTATGACGGTGCCATAGCTGAAGAAGAGCTGGTGAAACTGGCTAGCGAAGGAGGTGAAGAGGCATCCGAGAGCAGTGATGAGGCCCCCCAACACTGCTGTGAGACGAGTCGAGTTCCTCCTGCACACACCAATGGTGATAGGAGACACCAGCAGTGCTACCGATGTCGACAGTCCTCCCAGCCAGCCTGGTAGAGCAGAGAGAGAGGTGAGAAGTGTGGGGGGCGAAAGAAAAAGGCAGAGAGAGAGAGAGAGCTGATGTTTGTAACAGCTCTTAGCTTGTAAATAAAGTTAGGAACCCCTAACGTTGTAAAACCCTGTTTAAAACAGGAGAGGCGTGTGTGGGGAGGTGAAAGAGGCGAGAGATAAGCAGTCTTGGCCTGCAGTAAAATTATTATAGAATCAAAGAGGACATTTATCTGAGGATCAATATTGGCAGTTATGGATTATAATGTAGCAACGAGGAATTAGTGACAAGGGAGAACTAAGTTTATCAAAATCTGTTGGGGTGAGAGGTGTAGGGAGAGAGAGGTGTGGGACAGAGAGGGATGTGTGGGACAGAGAGGGGTGTGTGGGACAGAGAGGGAGATAAAGGAAACAGAGAAGCGAGGAAGAGGAAACGTACATGCTTGATAGAGGAAGATATATACGAGATAAACGGAAAGGTGGGAAGTGTGGGTGACACGAACACCTCTTATTGTATAAGTGAGTTTTGGGGAATTATTTTGTACACGAGTTTGGGGAAATTATTTTGTACACGAGTGTGGGGGAATTATTTTGTACACGAGCTTGGGGAAATTATTTTGTACACGAGTGTGGGGAAATTATTTTGTACACGAGTGTGGGGGAATTATTTTGTACACGAGCTTGGGGAAATTATTTTGTACACGAGTGTGGGGGAATTATTTTGCACACGAGTGTGGGGGAATTATTTCGTACACGAGTGTGGGGGAACAGCATGACTGGGAATTTACAATTAGCGTATGTGTGGGGGAAGGAATTAAAAGAAATTAAAAGCTCTTGGATAAACTCATTGAATATTGTGTATGAAAGTATATTTCACAATACCACAATCATACAACTCTCTCTACTCACTACATACACAGTTACATTTTCAGTGTGAAATACCAAATAAAACTCTTCACAAAAACAAAATAGCCAATAAATACAATCCTTTTTCAAGCAAAAACATCCTTAATCTTATTAAGACATATTAAATTAACACTAAAACGAGCATTCTAAACATTCTCAGAGGTCCCAACAGGTACCCTGGGTAGTATGCAACCCATACCTTAATCTGTAATGCCAAAGCCTTGACAAATGGCTATAATACGCAGTGTTGAGGCAAACCCCAAGCTTGGCGGAGAGGCTTTGGATCATTCGTAATAGACTATGGACTATTATATTCTACCCTCGCTAGAGAATCGTCTCAACGCACTGATTCTAGTCGAAAGAAGAGGATCAACCATCCAGACACTGCTGAAACCCTGTACAGGTTGTTGCTCTGTCTGTAGGGCTGCCACACCAGCTGGTTCCCAAGTATGTACCGATGAATGTGACTCAGGAAGTCACTGTGATGATGAATTCTGCTACCGAGTGAGCTTCTTGTAATCATCATTTCTGCATTTGAGGCGTTTATAACCCGCGTCTCCTACATGACCCGGTCATAAATACGTCCTTGGATGTGTGAATGAAGTGGTGGAAGACAGAGCGCCGACGTTTCACTCGGAGAGGAACGTTGAGCTAAACGTTGACTTAAAGAAGCCTTGCTCTGCACTGTCTTAGCATCAATGTGAGGTGTTACTGTGTGCCTTTATAAAGAGGAAAATATCAGGATGTTAAATAAAATTTTCACTTAGACAAAATAAACAAGAGTGAGCCTAATAAAAGAGATGTCTCATCCACACAAGAGCTTTCATTATTTCTCTCCAAGAGTGAACCTTCCATTATTGCTTAATATTATTTACGACCAGAGCGTTGATCTGCACAGGAAAGTGAGGAAATAACCACAAATGTAATTATTCTGAAGTTTTGCCATTTTTGTTCAATTATCATTCCGATTTTATTTCTCATCTCTATGTTTTTTAGCATTTGGTCAGAGTTACGGAGGGGATTTTTTTTTTTTTTGGGGGGGGGGGCAGCTGAAATCACGAGTGTCACCCCAGTTCAGTGATGGTTCTAGTGTGTCACCCCAGTTCAGTGATGGTTCTAGTGTGTCACCCCAGTTCAGTGATGGTTCTAGTGTGTCACCCCAGTTCAGTGATGGTTCTAGTGTGTCACCCCAGTTCAGTGATGGTTCTATTGTGTCACCCCAGTTCAGTGATGGTTCTATTGTGTCACCCCAGTTCAGTGATGGTTCCAGTGTGTCACCCCAGTTCAGTGATGGTTCTATTGTGTCACCCCAGTTCAGTGATGGTTCTAGCTTGTCACCCCAGTTTAGTGATGGTTCTAGTTTGTCACCCCAGTTCAGTGATGGTTCTAGTGTGTCACCCCAGTTCAGTGATGGTTCTATTGTGTCACTCCAGTTCAGTGATGGTTCCAGTGTGTCACCCCAGTTCAGTGATGGTTCTATTGTGTCACCCCAGTTCAGTGATGGTTCTAGTGTGTCACCCCAGTTCAGTGATGGTTCTAGTGTGTCACCCCAGTTCAGTGATGGTTCTAGTGTGTCACCCCAGTTCAGTGATGGTTCTATTGTGTCACCCCAGTTCAGTGATGGTTCTATTGTGTCACCCCAGTTCAGTGATGGTTCCAGTGTGTCACCCCAGTTCAGTGATGGTTCTATTGTGTCACCCCAGTTCAGTGATGGTTCTAGCTTGTCACCCCAGTTTAGTGATGGTTCTAGTTTGTCACCCCAGTTCAGTGATGGTTCTAGTGTGTCACCCCAGTTCAGTGATGGTTCTATTGTGTCACTCCAGTTCAGTGATGGTTCCAGTGTGTCACCCCAGTTCAGTGATGGTTCTAGTGCATCAGCCCAGTTCAGTGATGGTTCCAGTGTGTCACCCCAGTTCAGTGATGGCTCCAGTGTGTTACCCCAGTTCAGTGATGGTTCCAGTGTGTCACCCCAGTTCAGTGATGGTTCCAGTGTGTCACCCCCGTTCAGTGATGGTTCTAGTGGAAACGACGTCTTGTTGTCCCGCTAAATTACCCCTCTGATCTTAGCCAAAAGGGCCAAAGCTCCAACTCTGGGTCATCTAAGACACGCGTCAGCAAAAACACTTGTCCTGTTTCCTGACGAACCTTACCTAACGTAGCTAATTTACCCATGTGGCATGGGAGAATTGGCCTCGCTAGTTCGTTTGAGGTGATGGAAGAGGGTAAGAATGCTTTCTCGTCAGGAAAAAAAGGAACTGCTGCTGCTGGAGCAGTGAAGGAGAGACAGTGTCTGCCAGACATACTAGACTAGGATGCTTTGCATTTTAAAAAAGGTAAGATATTTTAATCTTTTTGGTGATGTAGGCAAAGGAATGGAGAAACGCTAAACTCGCACGAGTCATGTGGGGAAGTGGTAATGAGATTTGACTCAGGGGAGAGTAGTTCTAATCCCTTTGATCAAGAGCCCTTCACCAGCATCAAGGGAGCCTCCTCGAGGAAGTAATGAACGAGGAGATGAAAGATAAAATCACGAAAGCAGAAGTAAACTAAACACAGAAAAGGAAAAAAATGCTGAACGAGAGGTGACAGGAAACAAAGAAGGAGAAATGGCTGGTGTAGAGAGGGGTGATGAAAAGGAAGAGATAGAAGAGGAAGAAAACGATGCAGAGTAGAAATAAGAAGAGGTAGAGTAAAGCAAGGCAGATTAATAAAAAGTCAGTAGGGGAAAGAATAGGGACAGAATGAAGACGACAGGAGAAAGAGGAAAAAATGTGGAGGTAGACGAGGCGATAGAGAATATAATATTATTGCAACAGCACCACAAAAAATCCAAAGAATTCGAGGAAAAATAGAATATGATAATTCATAAATATAGAGAAGAAGAAAAATATGCAAACAAGTACTAATAAGAATGTGTGTGTATAATATATATATATATATATATATATATATATATATATATATATATATATATATATATATATATATATATATATATATATATATAATGTGCATGCTGAAGAACAAACTATATGGGGATGAAAATCTTTAACTCTAGATCTTTTGCACTCTCGTGCGTCGTCAGGAGCTATGCAATGTTGCAAGACAGCAACAGATAGGAGTAGAAATTCTCTGAGGCAAGGCGGAAGGTATCATTGGTGGCCAATATGCATGTGTGTGTGTACTCACCTAGTTGTGGTTGCAGGGGTCGAGACACAGCTCCTAGCCCCGCCTCTTCAATGGCCGCTACTCAGTCACTGTTCCTGCTCCAGGAGCTTTGTCATAGCTCTTCTTATTACTATGTATGGATCCTGGCTCCACTACATCACTTCTCAGACTATTCTGCTTCCTGACAACTCTGTGACTGAAAAAATACTTCCCAACATCCCTGTGATTCATCTGTATCTTCAGTTTCCAACGGTGACCCCTTGTTTCTGTGTCATATCTTTGGAACATCCTGGCTTTGTCCACCCTGTCGATATATATGTCGTTATCATATCCCCCCTATCTATCCGGTCCTCCAGTGTCGTCAGGTCGATTTCCCTTAACCTCTCCTCGTAGGACATACCCCTTAGCTCCAGGACTAGTCTTGTTGCAAACCTTGGCACTTTCTCTAATTTCCTTATGTGCTTGGCTAAGTGGAGGTTCCAAATTGGTGCTGCACTCCAATATAAGCCTGACATACACGGTGTACAGGGTCCTGAACGATTCCTTATTGAGATGTCGGAATGCTATTCTTAGGTTTGCTAGGCGCCTGTATACTGCAGCAGTTATTTTGTTGATGTGCGCCTCAGATGTGCCTGGTGTTATACTCACACCAAGATCCTTTTCCTTGAGTGAGGTTTATAGTCTCTGGCCCCCTAGACTGTACGCCGTCTGCGGTGGTCTTTGCCCTTCCCAATCTTCATGACTTTGCACTTGGTGGGGTTGAACTCCAGGAGCCATTTGCTGGACCAGGCCTGCAGCCTGTCTAGATCCCCCTGTAGTTCCTCCTGGTCCTCCTCCGATTGAATTCTTCTCATCAACTTCACATCATCTGAAAACAGGGACACTTCTAGGTCTATTCCTTGCGTCATGTTGTTCACATATACCAGCAACAACACCGGTCCTAGGACTGACCCCTGTGGAACCCCGCTCGTCACAGGCGCCCACTCTGACACCTCGTCACGTACCATGACTCGCTTATGTCTTCCCGACAGGTATTCCCTGATTTATTGCAGTGCCTTCTCTGTTATCTATGCATGGTTCTCTAGCTTTTGCACCAATCTCTTGTGTGGAACTGTGTCAAACGCCTTCTTACAGTTCAAGAAAAAGCTATCTACCCAACCCTCTCTCTCTTGTCTTACTGCTGTCACCCTGTCATAGAACTCCAGTAGATTTGTGACACAGGATTTCCGTCCTTTCTATGTGCTCCACCACTCTTCTCCTGATAATCTTCTTCATGACTTTGCATACTATACATGTCAGTGACACTGGTCTGTAGTTTAACGCTTCTTGTCTGTCTTTTATAAAAATTGGGACTACATTTGCTGTCTTCCATACCTCAGGTAGTCGCCCTGTTTCGATAGATGTGTTGAAGATTGTTGTTAGTGGTACACATAGCGCCTCTGCTCCCTCTCTCAGGATCCATGGAAAAAATGTTATCCGGCTCCATCGCCTTCGAAGTATCAGGCTCGCAGGCTCGCATAGCAGCCTCTTCACTTCTTCCTGTGTGTGTGTGTGTGTGTGTGTGTGTGTGTGTGTGTGTGTGTGTGTGTGTGTGTGTGTGTGTGTGTGTGTGTGTGTGTGTGTGTGTTGTGTGTATGTACGTACTCGTATATCCTGCCAGTAAACAGAGGGTTGCTAGTCCATTGAACACCCAATATTAATTAATTAAATCTGGCGCAATATTCATCGTCAACTCACTGCTGGAGATTTATGTCTTAAAAACAATACACCGCCACTCCAGCACTGAGTTATTACGGGGCTGGGGAGAGGCTGTGTTGGGTGGGGAGAGGCTGTGTTGGGTGGGGAGAGGCGGTGTGTGTGGGTGGGGGGGTTATTAATCATGTCTGAAAATGAGGGTCTATGCTCAAGTGGCTACCAAATCCGGCCTCTTGCCCAGGATACCGAGAAAATAATGGGAGCAGGATAATTCGTGGGGTTTTTGGGGACAAGCGGGTGATGTTTCCCATCGATCTGTCTTTTTTGTGTGTGTGTCTGAAGGTGACTGATATACACATACACATACATACATGCAGGGAAATCATCCTGACGACACTGGAGGACAGGAGGGATAGGGGATGCCATGATAACGACATATAAAATAGAGTACAGTTAGGCGAGTACACACACACCAGAGGGCGGCCAATCCACTATAATAATACACGGTCAGCACCTCAAAAATCTGTGTTCACAAGAAATGACAGCCCGTGAAATATTGGACTTTCATTACATTAATTCCCGCTTTTGGCCACAGGGACGCCACTTCTGTTGACAGTGCTGGAGCTGTGGACGCTGAGGTCAGTGGTCAGTACGCTGAGGTCAGTGGTCACCTGCGGTCATACCTGCCTAAGCTCTTGGGAGTTAGCGTGGGCTGTTACCAAGCACCATGGCTTGTTGTAGTGTTTTAGAATCTCAGGTTCAAGTGTTGAAGAAGGAGATTCTACTTCTTCAGGAGGAAAATAGGAGGCTGAAGCTTCGCATAGATGAGTTTGGGAGTGAGTGCGAGAAGGATTTAGCTGGTAAGGAGGAAATGGTCACCAGCAGTGATAGTGGCAGCCACTTTAAGTGGCAAGTGATTCACAGCTCAGGAAGAAGAAAGATGAGGAGAGTTAATAGAGAAGATGTGAAGATAGGAAATCGATTCTCTCTTCTCCAAGACGAGTGTACTTCAGTGGTTAGTGAGGTTGAAGGTATCATGTGGGAGTTCGACACGTGGATTAGGTAAGAAATACTCACGAAGGCTGTTATTACGTATAATTGCAGATATGTGGAGAGAGCCCTTGCCACCGTACCTATCTCCTTGCTCACACTCGTAACACTGACTGACCGGCCGCCGGCGTACCAGAGGGTCTTTTGAATAATGCCAGTTCAGCGCAATATGAATAGACAGTGACTCAGGCAGAGACGGTTGGTCGTTGAGTCAACGGTACACTGGTTACTGGTAACTGGTTACTACTACTGAGAGCTCGGCGACGCTAACGTATGTCGTCCCGACATACAACTACTACAAACTAGAGATGGCAGGTATACAGCTTGGGCTGATTCTATACAATGTCAAAGTACACAACAATTAAACATTATATATACATAAGTAGAACATTGGAATGAAAGCTTACGTAACTGAAACTGTAATGCAATACAAGGTATACTATAGTACAACTTAAAACTCAACAAATGAACAACGAACTCAACGTTGAGATTACAAGTGATAAAAAAAAATTTTGATCGATCGATCTGTATTCATGTGATCTACGGATTCTGAGGAAGGAATATATACAAAGAAAGAGTTTTAACAGAAGCAGATTCGGTGCACGCAAATCTAGACTGTTAACTCTCAGAATGCGGAGAGAACATGAACACAAAAAAAAAATTCTTGAATACTGATAAGTTGATACTGTAATTATTCATCTATACAGGTTATTTACATTTAACCCCAACTCTGCTAGGGTAAGATTGGCATATGCAGAATGGGTGTCATCTCTGGGAGGATCAAACTCTTTAGCATTGGCTAACTCATGCTGTATTTGAGGCAAATCTGAATTGGAAGTTACAAATGATACTTGAGGATTTCTCAATACCTGTCGTGTACGTAGGGAATAACGACATTCAGGTTGATCGTCTGACTGAGTATCAGAGGAAGAGAGTACAGGATCAGGAGGATTGTCAGAGTCTGTCACATTAGTCTGGGTTGGAACATCATTATCATCACATACTAACTTCATATGATCTAAATGCGATTCTTTATACTGACCAGTACTAATCTCTCTAACCTTATACTTATTACCAGTGATATGTTCAACTACTCGATAAGGACCAACAAACTTTTGATCAAGCTTTGGCATTGCAGACGTTTTGTTAAAGTTAATCAGCATAACTCTCGAACCTACTTTGATTTTGGATGGCTTTGATCGAGTGTTTGCGACTCTTGTAAATTCTGCTGTTGATTTATGAAGTGTTTCACGGATTCTTCTAAAAACACTTTGAGCTAAGCTGGTACGAGTTGCTATGAAATCATCAGGGTTGTAATTTGGTTTCGGATTAGAATATAACAACTCATAAGGCAAACGTTTATCTACACCATACAATGCATAATGTGGAGTGTCACCTATAGAAACATTGTAAGCAGAATTTATAGCACACTGCACATCAGGTATAACTTCATCCCAAGTTTCACTGTTGGGATTGATAGTGGCTCTCAAGACATCAAGTACTTTCTTATTGGTTTGTTCCGCTAACCCATTGCTGGCAGGATGATGAGGAACAATGGTGGATTTAGAGATCTTGTACAAGGTACACAAATTTTCAAGAATTTCATTACAGAATTCACCTCCATTATCTGTTACTAGGGACTTAGGGGTGGTATGCCTGCAGATAATGCGGTCTTTAAACGCTTTAGCTACTGTCTCGGCAGTCTTATCTGCAATAGGAACTAACTCACAATATCTGGTGAAATGGTCTACCATAACACACAGATGTTTGTTACCTTGGAGGGAACATTGGAAATTAGTTAACAAATCTAGCGCAACTCTTTCCCACGGTTCGCTAGTAGTTGGATATACTTGGATTGGATTAGGACCATTAGCATTGCCTTTATGTTGCATGCAGACACTACATTTCTTAACATACTCAGAAATATCAGTTGCCATACGAGGCCAAAAGTATTTCAATCTGGCTTGTTTTACTGAACGATCCATACCAGGGTGTGCAACACCTGGTACATCGTGAACTAGCTGTAAGGCTACATTCACTAGTGACTGTGGAATTACTAACTGGTATACTCTTCTGCTAGGAGTACCCAACTCGGCTGTTCGATACAGTAATTCTTGGTTCATGACAAAGTCACTGATGGGTGCTGGTGGCTTCACATTCAGAATAAGATCTTCCTGGAGCAGGAATCGAATCACACCAGACCACATGGGATCTGTTCGTTGAGCATTCTTTACATCTTCAGCACTAAATGGAGGGTCTGCAGTTACTATACTAACATGTCGCGATAAGGCATCTGCGACTACATTTGACTTGCCAGGTAAATGCTCAAAGGTGGGATTGAACTCTTGGATAGTCAAGGTCCATCTAGCTAACCTTCCAGTAGGTTGTTTGTTCTGGAATAAGGGTATCAGTGGAGCATGATCTGTCAAGACATGAACAGAGTACTGATAATGTCTCGGAAGTGCTTTAAAGACCATACTATTGCTAAAGCTTCTTGCTCAGTTACTGTATAATTACGTTCAGCCTTCGTAAGGACTCGGCTAGCAAATGCAACTGCGTTGTACTTGCCATCGGTCTTCTGAGCTAGTACGGCACCTATGCCAATTGAACTAGCATCAGTTGTCAGATAGAAGGGCTTAGAAAAATCTGGAAATTTCAAAATTGGAGCAGATGTTAGCTTTTCTTTTAGAGTTTGGAATGCTCTTTCTTGACGGAAGGTCCAAACAAAAGGAGCATCTTTCTTAAGCAACTCAGTTAGAGGAGCAGCTATGGAAGAAAAATTGGCAATGAAAGATCTATAAACCTGCTAAGCCAACAAAGGATCTTACGGCATCAGCAGTTTTGGGAGTTGGAAAATTTAGTACTGCAGTTACTTTACTTTGGTCAGTCGTAACCCCTCTAGGAGTGACTACGTGACCAAGAAACTTAATTTCTGATCTGAAAAATTGACATTTTGACAGTTTGATCTTCAAGGCTTCTTCAAGCTTACCAAGTACTACATCAAGTCTTTTCAAGTGTGTATCCACGTCTTTAGACATGACGATTACGTCATCTAAGTACACCATAAGTGCATTACCTATGAGACCTCTAAAGATATTAGTCATGAGCCTTGAGAACGTGATAGGGGAAGATCGTAATCCAAATGCCATACGGAGGAAGTGATAATGACCTGTAGGAGTGGAGAATGCAGTTAGCTCTTGGCTGTCCTCGTGAAGAGGGACTTGCCAAAACCCTTGTAACAAATCTAGGGTTGAAAAGACTTTGTTATCTCCGATATTACGTAAAAGATCACCCAGTACAGGGAGTGGAAAGCGATCTGGAATGGTTTTCGCGTTTAACTTCCTAAAGTCAATTACTGGAGAATACAACGCTGAAAGAATACAATAAAAAAAATGAATCACTTCACACTGACTGACTGGTACACTACACAATAATACTTACTAGAGACAGGAGTAGCATAAAGAAAAACACAGAATAAAAAATATAAGATAAGTGAAAACACTGAAAAATATTCGTCAAAGAAATGCGTTTACACTGAAAACACAAGGTTTAGAGTACACAAGCAATTCACTATAAATGTCTCACACACGCAAATGTCTTTAAATGCAAGAAAAATGTCTCAAGAAAATTATCACTGAAGTCTGGAGTAGTAGACGGGCGGTGAGGGGTGATGAACATAAGAACGAAGGAACACTGCAGAAGGCCTACTGGCCCATGCGAGGCAGGTCCAAGTCCCTACCGGCTTAAGCCAATGCACCCAACCTAGTCAGGTCAGGTCACATTGAGTTAAGGGAGGAACACGGCAACCGACCTGTTAGCACAAGCTATCAGGTCTAACTCACACCCACCCACATCTACTCATGTATTTATCCAACCTATTTTTAAAGCTACACAACGTTCTGGCCTCTATAACGGTACTTGGGAGTTTGTTCCACTCATCCACAACTCTATTACCAAACCAGTACTTTCCTATATCCCTCCTGAATCTGAATTTTTCCAACTTAAAACCATTGCTGCGAGTCCTGTCTAGGCTAGATATTTTCAGCACACTATTTACATCCCCTTTATTTATTCCTGTCTTCCACTTATAAACCTCAATCATATCCCCCCTGATTCTACGTCTTTCTAGAGAGTGCAGTTTCAGGGCCCTTAGTCTATCCTCATAGGGAAGGTTTCTGATACATGGGATCATCTTTGTCATCCTCCTTTGTACATTTTCCAGAGAATTTATATCCATTCTGTAATACGGTGACCAAAACTGTGCAGCATAATCTAAATGAGGCCTAACCAAGGATGTATAGAGTTGAAGAACAACCTGAGGACTCCTATTATTTATGCTTCTTGATATGAAGCCAAGGATTCTATTAGCTTTATTGCGAACACTTATGCACTGTTGTCTTGGTTTCAGATTACTGCTAACCAGAACTCCTAAATCTTTTTCGCAATCCGTAATATTAAGATCTACATTATTTAGTTTATATGTGGCATGGTTATTGTCCTGTCCAACATTTAGAACTTTGCATTTGTCTATATTAAACTGCATCTGCCACTTCTCCGACCACTGCATCAGTCTATTCAAATCTTCCTGGAGTGCTCGAATGTCCTCGTCAGAATGAATTCGACGGCCTATTTTGGTGTCATCGGCAAACTTGCCGATGTCGCTCTTTATGCCCTCATCTATGTCGTTTATGTAGATTGTGAACAGCAGGGGGCCCAACACTGACCCCTGTGGAACACCGCTCGTGACGCTTCCCCACTCTGATTTCTCCCCATTTATGCAAACTCTCTGCTGCCTATTTGTCAACCATGCCTCTATCCAGGAAAAAATTTCTCCTCCTATTCCATGTGCTTTAATTTTCCTCAATAGTCTCTGATGTGGGACCCTGTCAAAAGCCTTACTGAAGTCCATATACACAATATCATATTCATTACCATGATCTACCTCCTCAAATACCTTAGTGAAAAAAGTTAATAAATTCGTAAGGCAGGAACGCCCCTTTGTAAAACCATGCTGAGATTCGTTGATTAATTTATGCTTTTCAAGGTGGCTACGAACTGCCTCGGCAATTATTGATTCCATAAATTTTCCCACTATGGAGGTTAGGCTTATTGGTCTATAGTTCGAAGCTAAGGACCTGTCACCTGTTTTGAAAATAGGTATCACATTTGCCATTTTCCACTTATCTGGCACCATGCCAGTTTGTAGTGATATGTTGAAAAGATTAGCCAAAGGTGTGCTAAGCTCCTCTTTACATTCCTTTAGAACCCTTGCATACAGTTTATCAGGGCCTGGGGATTTGTTAGGTTTTAATTTATCTATTTGCCTAAGGACCATGTCACTTGTGACCCTAATCGTGCACAGTTTATTATCGTCCTGTTCTACATAATTTATCATTACTGGAATATCGCTGGTATCCTCCTGTGTAAAAACTGAGAGGAAGTATGTGTTAAAAATTCTACACATTTCCTTATCACTGTCAGTGAGCTGACCCGAGGAACTTTTGAGTGGGCCTATCTTGTCCCTGATCTTACTTCTGTATACCTGAAAGAATCCTTTTGGGTTAGTCTTCGATTCTCTTGCAACTTTAACCTCATAATCTCTTTTTGCTTTTCTAATTCCCTTTTTTATTTCTCTCTTTAACTGAATATATCGATTTCTTAATTGCCCCTCTCCTCTTTTGATTTGCCTATATATGCCTCTCTTTTGACCAATCAGATATTTTAATCTATTGTTCATCCATTTAGGATCATTTTTGTTTGATCTGATTTCCCTATTTGGAACATAATTTGACTGAGCAGCTAGAACTATGCCCTGGAAAGCATCATATCGGCAACCATCACCACCTACCTGACCCCTAGTCAGGTCATTCCAGTTCAGCCCACCTAAGTAATTTTTCAGTCCTATGAAATCAGCCAAGCGAAAGTCAGGGACGGAGACTTGATTGCCATTATTAGGGGAATTCCATGATATGTTAAAACTGAGTGATTTGTGATCACTCTCCCCAAGCTCATCATTAACCTCAAGATTATTAATTAGTGTTTCCCTACTGGCAAGAACCAAGTCAAGGAGGTTATTTCCCCTAGTTGGCTCTGTCACAAACTGTTTTAAAAAACAATCCTGGATCGTATCAAGAAAGTCACCCGACTCTAAATTTCCTGTCAAATTGCTCCAGTCAATCTGTCTATAGTTGAAATCTCCCATTAGCACAACATTTTCGTATGTAGATGCCTTACGAATTTCGTCCCATAGAAGTTTACTGCACTCCCTATCAAGATTTGGGGCCCTGTAAATCACACCCAAAATTAGTTTTTCTCGGCCCTCGAGAAGCTGTAACCAAACAGATTCAGTGGCTGACGCTTCTAATTTAATATCTTGTCTAACACAACAATTTAAATTGTCTCTGACATACATCGCTACTCCACCACCTTTCCTGTTGACCCTGTCAGTGTGGAATAATTTATAGCCTTGTATGTGACATTCAGAGGGCATCTCTCTATCTTTCAGATTGAGCCAGGTCTCTGTTATAGCAATAATATCTATGTTTCCTGCACTTGCAATTAATCTTAGCTCATCTATCTTATTTCTAACACTCCTGCTATTAGTATAGTAAACCTTAAGGGAGCTAGTCCCTTGCTGCCCTCTGCTGTCCCCCTTTGTTTGCTGACCTGTTCTATTGTCTTTATTTATAACTTCATGCTGAATGCCTTTTATACATTTAATGTTTCCAACCCTAGTGTTGCAACCTGCTTGTTTCCCACACACACCCATACCTCTATCTTCCATCAGTTTAAAATCATAGGCATTTCACCAATGGCCTTCTCAATCGAGTCTGCAAGTGCTACCACCCCTGCCCCAGAGAGATGAACCCCATCCCTTGCATACATATCATGTTTGCCATAAAAGTTGTTCCAGTTGTCAATGAATGGGATTGCAAGCTCCTTGCAGTATCTGTCTAGCCAGCAATTTACACCAATTGCCCTAGACAACCATTCATTTCCTACTCCCCTTCTAGGCAAGATGCTACATATGATTGGGATCCCTCCCTTAGACTTAATGAAATCTATAGCTGACCTGTACTTATCTAGCAGCTCTTCTCTCCTACCCTTCCCAATATCATTTCCACCAGCACTGAGACAGATAATGGGCTTGTTCCCATTACCTGACATGATATTATCCAGTCTGTTGACAATGTCCCCAACACCAGCTCCAGGGAAGCACACTCTATCTCTCATCTTCTTATTCCTATTACAAAAAGCACGGTCAACATATCTTACCTGAGAGTCACCAACCACAAGAATGCGCTTACCTTCATTAGCAGGGGCAGTAGTACCCTTACCTTCACTGGCCACTGAAGTACATTCATCCTGGAGAACAGAGAAGCGATTTCCTACCTTCAGATCTTCACTCTTAACTTTCCTTACTCTGATGCGCCTCCCATTACTGTGAACAACTCGCCACTTGTAGCAGGTGCTGGGCTGCACCTCACTGCTGGTAGCCGTTGCTACCTCCCCACCTACAGCCTCCTCACAGTGAGAGACAGACTGCACCTCACTGCTAGAAGCCTCATTCCCCACATCTCCAACCACCTCACACTCTCTCCCAGGCCCATTGAGGTGGACCTTCAGCCTCCTAATCTCCTCCTGGAGAAGCAAGACCTCCTCCTTCAACTCTCCAACCTCAGTTTTTAAAACACTGCAGAAGCAAGCCATGCTTTGTAACCGTCCACGCTAATCCCCAAAGCAGCTCAGGGTCTGTGACCTCACGTGACGACTGACCACTGAACACTCTCTGGCGGACGCACTGGCGCGCGCTCCACTACCCACGAAGGTGGCTTGATAACCCACTCTATGCCACAGGAATGGTGAAAACCACTCTTAGCATCCAACAGGGAGCACAAAGTGATATAGACAATACTTCAGAGGAACTTGGCTTACTTCTTACTGCGTGGCTTACTTCTCTCTCTCAGCTGGGTTAGAAGCTGGGTTGGCTGACTGGCTTAACCCACAAGAATGGCTGACTGGAAGACGTGTAACGATGCACAAAGCACGGAGGAGCAGTTGGATGACAGGAGACAGGCTGGATGATAGGCTGACTGGCGTTCACTTCCACAGTCTGGCTTACTGACTGGCTTAATTGCAAATCCGGGTCAACCCCTTGGAGATTGAAGCAATTAGCACACGAACTAAGCCAGGAAGCTTGAAACGGCTGCAACAGGCTTGCAGGCTGAAGGTTGTGAGGGGAGTGAGGCGGCTGGTGGCTGGAGGTGGTGCGTGAGGGTAGTGCCGGTGGGTGACGGTTCACCTTTGACCCTGCCGCTACTCTCACAAACAGCCTTCTAACGTCTTGAATTACCCTTAAAAACGTAAATCCACGCTCCACACCGGTGCCACCATTTATCATGTGGGAGTTCGACACGTGGATTAGGTAAGAAATACTCACGTAGGCTGTTATTACGTATAATTGCAGATATGTGGAGAGAGCCCTTGCCACCGTACCTATCTCCTTGCTCACACTCGTAACACTGACTGACCGGCCGCCGGCGTACCAGAGGGTCTTTTGAATAATGCCAGTTCAGCGCAATATGAATAGACAGTGACTCAGGCAGAGACGGTTGGTCGTTGAGTCAACGGTACACTGGTTACTGGTAACTGGTTACTACTACTGAGAAAGGTACCACTGATTTACCTGCTAATCAAGGTAACGTGCATATTGTAACAGAGACAGAAAGGTCAAACAGAGAGTGTGCCTTCCTGGAGCTGGTGTTGGTGACATAGTCAGCAGGTTACATAATATTATGGCAGGTAATGGGAACAAGCCCATTATCTGTCTTAGTGCTGGGGGTAATGACATTGGGAAGGGCAGGAGAGAGGAGCTGCCGGATAAGTACAGGTTAGCCATAGTAGTAGTTAGGTCTAAGGGAGGGATCCCAGTCATATGTAGCATCTTGCCTAGAAAGGGAGTGGGCAATGAATGGATGTCTAGGGCAATTGGTATAAATTGCTGGCTAGACAGGTACTGCAGGGAACTTGCAATCCTGTTCATTGATAACTGGGACCTATTCTTTGGCAAACATGATATGTATGCAAGGAATGGGGTTCATCTCTCTGGGGGTGGAGTGGTTGCATTAGCCAATTCAATTGAGAGGGTAATTGATGACTTGTCTAGGAATTTAAACTGATAGATTATAGAGGTATGGGTGTTTGTGGGAAACAATCAGGCTGCAGCATTAGGGTTAAAAACAGCAGTTATTACCGGGATACCTCAGGGATATGTTTAAAAGACAATATTCAAAATAAAGTTGCTAGTAATGGCAAATCAACTGATCAACAAACAAAGAGAGATAGTAGAGGGCAACGAGTGACTAGCTCCCTTAAGGTTTACTATACAAATAGTAGGAGTCTAAGAAATAAGATAGATGAGCTAAGATTACTTGCAAGTGTTGGTAATATAGATATTATTGGTATAAAAGAGACCTGGTTCAACCTGAAAGATGGATAAATGCCTTCTGAATGCAACATACAGGGTTATAAACTATTCCACACTGATAGGGTCAACAGGAAGGGTGGTGGAGTGGCGATTTTTGTCAGAGAAAATTAAAATTTTTGTCTTAGGCATGATATAAGATTAGAAACATCGAACACAGAATCTGTTTGGCTACAGTTTCTCGAGGGACGTGACAAATTAATTTTGTGTTTGATTTATAGGCCCCCAAACCTTGATAGGGAGTGCAATAAGCTATTATGGGACGAAATTCATAAGGCATCTAGATATGAAAATGTTGTGATAATGGGAAATTTTAACTTTAGACAAATTCATTGGAACAATATGACAGGAAATCTAGTGACTTTCTTGATACGGTTCAGGATTGCTTTTTAGAACAGGTTGTGACAGAACCAACTAAAGGAAACAATCTGCTTGACTTGGTTCTTGCCAACAAAGATTCACTAATTAATAATCTTGAGGTTAATGATGAGTTTGGGGAAAGTGATCACAAATCACTTAGTTTCAATATATCATGGAATTACCCAGATAACTGCAATCAAATCTCTGTCCCAGATTTTCGCTTGGCCGACTTCATGGGACTGAAAAATTACCTGGGTGAGCTAAATTGGGATGTCCTGACTATGGGTCAGGTAGGTGATCTTGGTTGCCAATATGACGTTTTTCAGAGCATAGTTCTCGCTGCCCGGACAACTTTTGTTCCGAGTAGGGAAATTAGATCTAACAAAAATGATCCCAAATGGATGAACAATAGATTAAAACATCTCATTGGTCAAAAGAGAGGCATATATAGGCGTATCAAAAGAGGGGATGGGCAGTTAAGAAATCAATATATTCAATTAAAGAGAGAAATAAAGAAAGCAATAAGAAAAGCAAAAAGGGATTATGAGGCTAAGGTCGCAAGGGATTCAAAGACTAACCCAAAAGGGTTCTTTCAGGTATACAGAAGTAAGATTAGGGACAAGATTGGCCCACTTAAGAGTAACTCTGGTCAGATCATTGACAGTGATAAGGATATGTGTGAAATTCTCAATACCTACTTCCTCTCAGTTTCCACCCAGCAAATACTAACGATATTCCTGAAATAATAGATTATGTAGAACAGGATAATAAACTATGTACGATTTCGGTAACTAATGACATGGTCCTCAGACAAATAGAGAAACTAAAACTTAACAAATCCCCAGGCCCTGATTAACTGTTTACAAGGGTGTTAAAGGAATGTAAAGAGGTACATAGTATACCTTTGGCTAATCTTTTTAACATATCACTACAAACTGGCATAGTGCCTGATAAGTGGAAAATGGCAAATGTAATACCTATTTACAAGGCAGGTGACAGGTCCTTGGCTTCGAACTGTAGACCAATAAGCCTTACTTCCATAGTGGGAAAATTTATGGAATTAATAACTGCCGAAGCAATTCGTAGCCATCTTGATAGGCACAGATTGATTAATGAATCTCAACACGATTTTACGAAGGGGCGTTCCTGTCTTACGAATTTACTAACTTTTTTCACTAAGGTGTTTGAGGAGGTAGATCATGGTAATGAATATGATATTGTGTATATGGCCTTCAGTAAGGCTTTCGATAGAGTTCCACATCAGAGGCTATTGAGGAAACTTAAGGTACACGGAATAGGAGAAATTTTTTCCTGGGTAGAGGCATGGTTGACAAATAGACAGCAGAGAGTTTGCATAAATGGGGAGAAATCAGAATGGGGGCACGTCACAAGCGGTGTTCCTCAGGGGTCAGTGTTGGGCCCGTTGTTGTTCACAATTTACATAAACGACATAGATGAGGGAATAAATAGCGACATAAGCAAATTTGCTGATGACACCAGGTCATTCTAATGAGGACACTAGAGCACTCCAGGATGATTTGAATAGACTGATGCAATGGTAGGAGAAGTGGCAGATGCAGTTTAATATTGACAAATGCAAAGTTCTAAATGTTGGACAGTTAAATAACCATGCGACATATAAACTAAATAATGTAGATCTTAATACTACTGATTGCGAAAAGGATTTAGGAGTTCTGGTTAGCAGTAACCTACAACCAAGACAACAGTGCATTAGTGTTCGCAATAAAGCTAACAGAATTCTTGGCCTCATTTAGACTATGCTGCTCAATTCTGGTAAGATAAGATAAGATAAGATTTCGTTCGGATTTTTAACCCCGGAGGGTTAGCCACCCAGGATAACCCAAGAAAGTCAGTGCGTCATCGAGGACTGTCTAACTTATTTCCATTGGGGTCCTTAATCTTGTCCCCCAGGATGCGACCCACACCAGTCGACTAACACCCAGGTACCTATTTGCTGCTAGGTGAACAGGACAATAGGTGTAAGGAAACGTGCCGAAATGTTTCCACCCGCCGGGAATCGAACCCGGGCCCTCCGTGTGTGAAGCGGGAGCTTTAGCCACCAGGCCACCGGGTCACCGTATTACAGAATGAATATAAATGTTCTGGAAAACGTACAGAGGAGGATGACAAAGATGATCCCATGTATCAGAAATCTTCCTTATGAGATTAGTCTGAGGGCCCTGAATCTGCACTCTCTCGAAAGGCTTAGAATTAGGGAAAATATGATCGAGGTGTATAAATGGAAAACAGGAATAAATAAAGGGGATGTAAATAGCGTGCTGAAAATTTCCAGCCAAGACAGGACTCGCAGCAATGGTTTCAAGTTGGAAAAATTCAGATTCAGGAAGGATATAGGAAAGCACTGGTTTGATAATAGAGTCGTGGATGAGTGGAACAAACTCCCGAGTACAGTTATTTAGGCTAAAACGTTGTGTAGTTTTAAAAATAGGTTAGATAAATACATGAGTGGGTGTGGGTGGGTTTGAGTTGGACCTGACTAGCTTGTGCTGATTGGTCTGGTGCCGTGCTCCATCCTTGAGTAGAGGTGACCAGACTGGGTGGGTCATTGGGCTAATCCGTGGGGGCGGGTCATTGGGCTATTCCGGGGGGGACATGGACCTGCTCCGCATGGGTCAGTAGGCCTGTTGCAGTGTTCCTTCTTTCTTATGTTCTTATGTACACACAAGTAAACTCACTCACAAACTTAGAAAGCCAAATCACAGGTACACGATGAAGAATTACACACGTGGAACATCTGGGTATTTTTATTTGTAGACGTTTCGCCATCCAGTGACTTTATCAGTGCAATATTAGGGTATAATGTGAAGAATGTCCTAGTATTGATAAAGCCAGTGGATGGCGAAACTTTTACCAGTGAGATACCTAGATATTCAACACGTGTCAAATTCGTCATCTTGTCGGTATTGCATGCTATTCATATACAAGATGTACATTGTACAAACCGGGTACCAGGATGCCGACAATATCCACAGGCTGCTGCACCGCTGTTACTTACTAGAATTATTACTCGCTGCGAGTTTAATTAGAGAACTTAGTTCCTGGCCTTCTCAAGCACTGAGTTCACTCTCGCATGGCACCCACACAACGCTCCTATTTAATATTTCTAGTTAATGTCTCCGCTGAGATCTGAGGCACTTGCAACCTCTGTGACGTCCGCATTGCAAAGGAGACATCACCTCAATGCTTTCAGTATTCCAATAGAACGAAATCTCTACGAGAGTTACGTTAACCTAACTTATATTTACGTACAATTAAATATGTATATATATATATATATATATATATATATATATATATATATATATATATATATATATATGTAATAAGATCACAGTAAACAGGTGATTTCAGAATATGCAAAACAACCACTCTGAAAGAATAGAGAAATTCCAAGCGCATTCGTGACTACTCACATTATCAATGATAATGTGAGTAGTCACGAATGCGCTTGGAATTTCTCTATTCTTTCAGAGTGGTTGTTTTGCATAATATATATATATATATATATATATATATATATATATATATATATATATATATATATATATATATATATATATATATATTTGTCGTGCCGAATATGTAAAACTGGTCAATTAGCAAGAACTCATTTAAAATTAAGTTCTTTCCAAAATTTTCTCTCATACGTTTAAAGATATATTTTTTTTATTAATGTTGATGTAAAAATTTATAATTTTGCACCAAAAGAAACTTAGAAAACTTACCTAACCTTATTATAACAAGAATAATTTATTTTAGCCTAACCCAACTAAATATATTTTAGATTTGTTTACAGTAATTTATTACTACACAAACACAATGAAATATATTTTTTTTCGCTAGGTTCAGAATGGTTTTGGCGAAATTATTGCATACACAAATTTTCACTTGTCCTATATGGCAATTATTATTATTATAATAAAAAAGAAGCGCTAAGCCACAAGGCCTATATGGCAAGATGAGCGTTGCTATTTAAGCCAAGATCGCAAGTTCTGCCTATTCGGCACGACATATATATATATATATATATATATATATATATATATATATATATATATATATATATATATATATATATATATATATATATATATATATATTCTGGTAGGTGGGAAATAGTAAGGTATCTTCAAAGGGTATTTAATACAGAAAAAATCAACATTTCGGTTATAAATCCATAACAATAATCATATTCTGGAGTCTAGCAACAATGTACAACTGCAGTATACAATGTAAAACACACTGACTCGTTAGTAGAACAAGAAAATGTGAAAAATATTAAGTAAACAAACCAGTAAGGAGATGGTGATAAATTTCGTGCATATCAGGCAGTTACTCTCCCAGACAAACCACAACACACAATGTAAACAAATAACCGAACTCGTCAAAAGAGGGATAAACTATGGTAATTTCAGAACAATTAACTGAAGATTAATCACAGAGTCCAGGTTGAAGTTCTTTAATATGCAAGATCTCTAAAATTCTTAAGCAAAAGTTGTCTGGAAATGAGAGGTAATTAAGTTTCAGCTTAGGAAGGACAGATGAGGCCCAGTTCTAGGAGCCAAAGTTCCTTTACGAATGGGAGTATAAAAGTTCTATTATTATTATTATTATTATTATTATTATTATTATTATTATTATTATTATTATTATTATTGAGTAGCGAATTCTGTATCACTCGATAAAAAAAAATAAGAACAACAAACATCTGGAATCTAATAACTGGCTAGATATCTCAGAAAAATTACATATGAAAAAGTGAGGCTAGAGGAGCGTCCTGCTTGCAAGAAAAATGTGGCACCTTGCAGTCAGTCGTGAAGGTGGCATTTGCATCTCAATGTCCAGCATTTTTTGCATTCATGACGGCCTTCAAGATCCTCAGTGATGCTGAAATTGGTAGTCATTGTATGCTGAAGATTACGAATCATGCCCCAAAATGAATTTATATATATATATATATATATATATATATATATATATATATATATATATATATATATATATATATATATATATATATATATATATGTCGTGCCGAATAGGCAGAACTTGCTATCTTGGCTTAAATAGCAACGCTCATCTTGCCATATAAGACAAGTGAAAATTTGTTTATGCAATAATTTCGCCAAAATCATTCTGAACCTAACGAAAAAAATATATTTCACTGTGTTTGTTTAGTATTAAATTATTGTAAACAAATCTAAAATATATTTAGGTGGGTTAGGCTAAAATAAATTGTTCTTGTTATAATAAGGTTAGGTAAGTTTTCTAAGTTCCTTTTGGTGCAAAATTATAAATTTTTACATCAACATTAATGAAAAAAATATATCTTTAAACGTATAGGAGAAAATTTTAGAAAGGACTTAATTTTAAATGAGTTCTTGCTAATTGACCAGTTTTACATATTTACATATATATATATATATATATATATATATATATATATATATATATATATATATATATATATATATAATATAATATATATATATATATATATATATATATATATATATATATATATATATATATATATATATATGTATGTATATGTATATTTATATTTCTCTTATCAATGCACACGGATATACAAACTGTCTACGAGGAATCCTGAGGATGGTATCGAAATCCCTAGAGAGAGAAGCTTTCTTCTCCTTTCAGGCCTTATCTGAGGGGAAAGCTGGAAAGGGAGAGGGAAGAATTAAGAGAGAGAGAGAAAGAAAGAGAGAGAGAATAAAGAGAAAGATTTTTTTAATGGAGGAGATAAAGGAAGAAATTAAAGTATTTTTGAAGAGAATAAATGTATTTTGTGAAGTACAATGATATATTATTATTATTATTATTATTATTATTATTATTATTATTATTATTATTATTATTGTCATGGGAAGAGTTAAAAACTTCAAGAGTCATACACAGCCTGGGAAATTCGTGGTAATTTGGTTTGATCCAAGGAAGAGGAGGGTAGCAAGGTAAAGACAGCCAGAGACAGCCATAACAGACAGTAACAACCAGAGACAAAGAAAACCATGGAGAGACAGGAGCAGCCAGTGACAGCCAGAGACGATGACAGCTGACAGCCACGGTGACAGGCACAGTGACAGCCAAAGACAGTGACAGCCAAAGACAGTGACAGTGACAGCCAGAGACAATGATAGAGACAGTAACAGCCACAGTGATAGCAAGAGACAGTGACAAGGACAGTGACAGGCAGAATGACAGCCAGAGACAGTGATAGCCACAGTGACAGCCAGAGACAGTGACAGCTTTCAGGAGTAAACACAGGAAACAGTCAGAAGCAAACACAGAAGAGTAAACAATCAGAAGTAAACACATCAAACAAGAGTAAACATCAAACAATCAGAAGTAACCACATCAAACAATCAGAAGTAACCACATCAAACAATCAGAAGTAACCACATCAAACAATCAGAAGTAACCACATCAAACAATCAGAAGTAACCACATCAAACAATCAGAAGTAACCACATCAAACAATCAGAAGTAACCACATCAATCAGAAGTAACCACACCAATCAGAATTAATCACACAAAATCAGGAATAAACGCTGATATCAGGAATAAATCTACAGTAAACAGAGGAGGAGGAGGAGGTAAGGAATAAAGATGTACAGAGAACCTCGACACAAATGAGATAAAATGAGGAAGAAAAACAAAATTGCCGTTATAAAGGGAAGAATATGTCCTAGTTAATGTGACCACCTGTGAATGTGAGCCTCCAGTCTTTGACAGGAATAAGGAAGAAGAGGAGGAGGAGGTTGAAAATGAAACGGCGGAGGTGACGGTAGTGACGGCAACGGAAGAAGAAAAAAGAAATAGAAGAAACACACAACGTAGTGGAAGCAGGAACCATACATAGCTTTAAGACGAGGTATGATAAAGCTCATGGAACAGGGAGAGAGAGGACCTAGTAGCGATCAGTGAAGAGGCGGGACCAGGATCTGAATCATGACCCCTGCAACCACAAATAGGTGAGTACACACACACACACACACACACACACACACATTAACTACACCTACTACTACTACTACACGCAATCAACAGGCCAAGTGTCTCAAAAAGTTCCTTTGACAACTACTAACTACTACATCAGCAGTTCAAGCTAATCTCTCTAAATATAGTAAGTCAGTTTACGTTAGATTACGTTAAATTTGCTTAAATTATCCTACCTCAGATTACGTCTTGTCGGGTTTAATTGCGTCAGGTTAAGTTGCATTACGTTAGGCAGTACTGAGTTAGGCTGATGGCAATTTACAAAATTTTACCAGCGATATATGAAGGTGAGACTATATGCTGAATTAGGAACACTGTAAGAGGTATGTACTGTATAGCACTTATTAAACACCTACAAATATGTAAGAACCAATATGTGACTTATAAACAACGAAAAGGCGCAATACAGTGACTGGAACCCGCACATAGTTGAGGCTTACGACGACGTTTCGGTCCAAGTTGTTAATGGTCCAAGTCGGACCGAAACGTCGTGCGAGTTATTAGTGTGTATCTTGTGTCATTTTACGGATGACACGTTTTGCCCACTAGGGGCTATTAATTGATAAAGTTCCTGGTGGACGAAACACCTCAATAAAATGACAAATCATATATTGCATATTATTAACGTTCAAAACGTTGACCCACCGAGGAAACAAAAGAAATACAAAGGATAAATTCCGATGTTTATATTCTCGTCTGACTGCCGCCTCACTGACGGTGTTCAGTCAGGACAAAGTAAACAGCTTTAATTTGAAGAGTCGGTCGCAGTTGAGCCATATATGCAACATTATCTGGGAGGAAGGGGAGTGTATGGGCTTCTTACTCTCCTCCAGCTCTTAGAGGCTGTCATCCTGGGGACACCTTCACCAGGGTCGATTTCATGTTACTCCCCAGCGATAATCACATCTCAGGTTCTGCTCTGGTATAAGAGTTCTGGTACACAGTGGTGGACCTACATTTTTGGGACCCTGAAGCATGAACTGTTATGGGGGGGCCCCTTCGCAATCGTTTCTCATACAGTAGATCCAGAATTTTTAAGCAATGTGATCTAGAGTCGCTTCTGGGGCCCCTCCGGGATTAGGGGCCCTGAAGCTTAACCTTTAGTTTCACAATAGATCTCCCCTGGTGGTACACGACTTCCTTTTCGAGTGCGAGGGGCAGTTTAGAACCTCAACACAATTTCGCGGACCTTCCATTAGTTGCATTTTTAGGCTCTGGTAAATGAAAAAATTCAATAATAGATTTAGGCTCATCAGCTGCTAAGTATAGAGGACACTCTTTGAGCAACCATGCGGCTCCCAGACGGGGGTCCGCGGCCCCCATCTCTAGAATCAAGATTAAAAGCGTTGCAAGTCACCGATAAATATCAAGGAGCAGCCATACCCCCCCCCCCCTCGGCCAGCTATACACCCCTTCGGCTAACCATATACTCCCCGGCGAGCCATACAATCCCCTCGGCCGGTCATACACCCCCGGCGAGCCATACACCCCCTCGGCCAGCCCGACAAGCAGCTCCGGGAAGGAAAGCACCAGGCATATATCTGCCATGTGCAAGAAGAATGTGGAGTGGCTTTCTTAAAGGACTGTATTGTATTAGCACTTAGAGCAGAGAGCAATTTGTCTCTGTGCTCTATGACTCTGTTGGCGATGAAGCTTTTATCCACTGCTCCATTGCCCTTAATGCCACATGAATTTCGTATTGTTATTTCTCAATGCCGAGTCTCTTTCCACTTTAAATGACTCTTTTTTAACTCTAAAATTCCTTCACTCTGTCTCAGACGTTTTAAGTAGATCACTCTTCACTTCCTAAGTGAAACAGAATCAATTCTTAGAATTAACATTGTTTTAATGAAGATAGCTTCTCTGTTTATCTACATTTAAGCAGTTTTCAGACCACTATGGTATGCTGGCACAGTTTCTGGCATTTCGTTCGTTTGTGGCCGCTACTGATGACCACTCCCAGGTCTATAGTTAGAAAAATCTTGTAATCTCGAAGAGGATACTGTAATATGTGCATTTTTTTCGCTTAATGAATACTGTGGACTAAATATGAGAGTTAACAAATACAGAGAGAGAGAGAGAGAGAGAGAGAGAGAGAGAGAGAGAGAGAGAGAGAGAGAGAGAGAGAGACGAAAGATATCATCCAAAAGGAATCAGTCAACGGTGAACTAACTAGATTATCGCTCACAATGACTCTAGTGAGGCAGCACTTGTGGAAAGTTTACGAAGTCTTCACTGCATAAACGATTAATTATGACAGTGTTGAATTTGAGGCTGACTTCTCCTCGGGAGAAGATAATTAAGAGGAAGAATAGGATGGGAAAAAGTGTAGAAGGGTGAATAGAAGATAGATAATGATGGGAAGAAGAACAGGGACTCCAACCAGACTGTTCCGGAGACAGGTCATCTTGCCGTGCTACTCACTGGATAAACATCGGTTCCACTGAATTTTCATTGGATAAACAATACCTTATAAACTACCACCATCTACAGACGTCTCAAGAAAACATTTATAGGACGGCACAGCAGCGGTTGTTTGCTGTCGAGCACCAGCCAATAGGGCCGTCGGCGCCTTTAAACGGGGCCATCATATGACCTGTGTCAAGTAACGTTTCCCTGTAGAATAAACCTGGAAAAAGATCCATTGTAGAACTTTTTAATTCGTAAAGAGAAGCTTCTTCCAGTGTCAGTTTGCTTTGTTAAAACAGCTTTGTAGTGCTTGTCTTAGTTCTATTCTTTATCCCTTCCTATCCTTTTTTTCCAAGGGTTCTTCCCCATCCCCCATTTTCTCTGGAGTCTCTCACCCCACAATAAATCACCTTCTGTCCATAAATCTCTCTCATCTTCCTCCTTCTCTCTCATAAGTGCCTCTCTCACCCTGTCTTTAACTTGGGTTCTCCCACACATTAACTCGTCCTCATATCAATTACGGTCTTTTAACCTCTGAATCTCCACATTCTTCACTGTCATATTACGTCTCCAGTTTTTCCTTTCTGCTTCTTCTGTCTTCATATATTTCATCCTTTCTTCGATCATCTCCGCCTTTTTATCTTCTTAGTTTCCTCATTTTGAAATTCTATTTCATCACTGTCCTCCTCCCTAGCCTAATACACCTAATTCTCATCTTCCTTCACGCTATTATTTTCATTCTAATTAGCCTTCTTTTAAGTCTCGAGGTTCTTTCTAAGGATTATAGTCTTTACTGATAGTGACATTTCTTACCTTTAAGTACCATCATCCCTGTCACTCCATACTAAGTATGTGTATTCCTTATATCATTGAAGATAAACATTCGTTTTTCCAAGCCTTTACATTATTTGGATCTGCCTTTGCGAGACACGACTGGTGGCTTGGTTTATTTACGATGTGGACTGGTAAACCAGTGGAAGGCCTGGTAAGCCAGTGAAAGGCCTGGTAAGCCAGTGAAATGCCTGGTAAGCCAGTGAAAGGCCTGGTAAGCCAGTGAAAGGCCTGGTAAGCCAGTGAAATGCCTGGTAAGCCAGTGAAATGCCTGGTAAGCCAGTGAAAGGCCTGGTAAACCAGTGAAAGGCCTGGTAAGCCAGTGAAAGACCTGGTAAGCCAGTGAAAGGCCTGGTAAGCCAGTGAAAGGCCTGGTAAGCCAGTGAAAGGCCTGGTAAGCCAGTGAAAGGCCTGGTAAGCCAGTGAAAGGCCTGGTAAGCCAGTGAAATGCCTGGTAAGCCAGTGAAAGGCCTGGTAAGCCAGTGAAAGGCCTGGTAAGCCAGTGAAATGCCTGGTAAGCCAGTGAAATGCCTGGTAAGCCAGTGAAAGGCCTGGTAAGCCAGTGAAAGGCCTGGTAAGCCAGTGAAAGACCTGGTAAGCCAGTGAAAGGCCTGGTAAGCCAGTGAAATGCCTGGTAAGCCAGTGAAAGGCCTGGTAAGCCAGTGAAAGGCCTGGTAAGCCAGTGAAATGCCTGGTAAGCCAGTGAAATGCCTGGTAAGCCAGTGAAAGGCCTGGTAAGCCAGTGAAAGGCCTGGTAAGCCAGTGAAAGGCCTGGTAAGCCAGTGAAAGGCCTGGTAAGCCAGTGAAAGGCCTGGTAAACCAGTGAAAGGCCTGGTAAACCAGTGAAAGGCCTGGTAAACCAGTGAAAGGCCTCGCTCAAATGAAAAGTTCCAGTCAGGATATGAGTGACAGGAATGACCTGTGTCAGGAAACACCTGTCATGTTTCCTGACGAATAAAATATCCCTACCTAAGTTGGTCTGTTAGGTTTAAAGTCTTTTAATTTCACAAGGGTTATTAAGGTTGATATTTACCTGTAAACTGTACAATTACTGTAATCGCAAAAAATGGCTTAAACTGAAGAAATAAAGACAAACCAATGAAAGACTATTTTCTTTATTTTAGATCTTTAAGCCTTAAAGGAATCTTGTTTGCTTGATAGCTAAGTCACGAACCACTCATGAACTCGGGAAGTGTATGTGAACATTCGTGGGACCAGGAGCCGAGATTCAACCCCTGCAACCACGCTTAGATCCCCACTGGTTAGCAAATCAGTCGTAAGAGCAGCCGACACATTAGCGAAAGAACAAACTCAAAGGAGTATCCCTCTTCACACTTGCGATTCATGTTCATCTACCAGGTAATTAGGTACCTCTTCACACTTGCGATCCCTGTTCATCTACCAAGTAATTAGGTACCTCTTCACACTTGCGATCCCTGTTCATCTACCAGGTAATTAGGTACCTCTTCACACTTGCGATCCCTGTTCACCTACCAGGTAATTAGGTACCTATTTACACTTGCGATCCCTGTTCATCTACCAGGTAATTAGGTACCCCTTCACACTTGCGATCCCTGTTCACCTACCAGGTAATTAGGTACCTATTCACACTTGCGCTCCCTGTTCACCTACCAGGTAATTGCGTACCTCTTCACATTTGCGATCCCTGTTCACCTATCAGGTAATTAGGTACCTCTTCACACTTGCGATCCTGTTCACCTACCAGATAGTTAGGTACCTCTTCACACTTGCGATCCCTGTTCACCTACCAGGTAATTAGGTACCTCTTCACACTTGCGATCCCTGTTCACCTATCAGGTAATTAGGTACCTCTTCACACTTGCGATCCCTGTTCTCCTACCAGGTAATTAGGAACCAGAAAGTTAGTCGATACTTGTGGGTTGTATCCTAGAAAAAAGTTAAGCAATAATAATAATAATAATAATAATAATAATAATAATAATAATAATAATAATAATAATAATAGCAATACTAATACTAATTATAATGACAATAATAATAGCAATGATAAAAATAATGACAATAATAATAATAGCAATAATAATAATAATAATAATAATAATAATAATAATAATAATAATAATAATAATAATAATAAGCAGAAAGTAGGCAGGAACAGTAGAGAAGACGATGTAATAGCATCACTTAAAGTCGTAGAATTTGAGGTTGTCAGTCCCTCGGCCTGGAGAAGTTCAGTTCCATAGTGAACTAACTTCAAGCGACAGTCAGTCGGAAGGAGAGGTGCAGAGTAGTAGTAGTAGTGAGAATAGCCACTAGGTCAGGTCCCTCTCAGATCCAACAATTCTCACTTGAAAAGTTTGTCCAAGGTGTTTTCTGTATCAAGATGCATGTGTTGCAGTGTCTGCAGATGAACATCAAAATGGTATACAATACCGACAGGTTGGTATAAGACACATGGCAACAGTTAGGCAATTCCGAAACGCCTACACAGTAGGCTTCTTCAGTCGAATACAGAAATTAGAGAAGAGTCCCTCGGCCTGGAGAAGTTCAGTTCCATAGTCAGGAACTGAACTGAACTTCTCCAGGCCGAGGGACTGACAACCTCAAATTCTACGACTTTAAGGGTGATGGACTGATTACATCGTCTTCTCTACTGTTCCTGCCTACTTTCTGTATTCGACTGAAGAAGCCTACTGTGTAGGCGAAACGTTTCGGAATAAAGTTGCCTAACTGTTGCCTATGTGTCTTACCTACCAACCTGTCGGTATTGTATACCATTTTGATGTTCATCTTGTCAGACACTGCAACACATGGCATCTTGATACAGAAAACACCTTCAAGTGAGAACTGTTGGATCTGAGAGGGACCTGACCTCTCAGTGGCTACATTCTCACTACTACTACAACTCTGCACCTCTCCTTCCGACACTGTCGCTTGATCTTCAGATAGTTCCTGACTATGGAACTGAACTTCTCAAGGCTGAGGGACTGACAACCTCAAATTCTACGACTTCAAGGGTGATGATGGACTGATTACATCGGGATCTCATCATGTGTCTCGCTACACAAGAAATGAGAGATAATCTGCACTACAAAGCAATGGGGATCTCATCATGTGTCTCGCCCCTGTGGCACCCCCGTCTGGAAGCTGCTATATAAGAGAGACTGGTCTGGAACCCTGCCAGCCGGCCTCTTGTGATTACCGTGATGACCCGCTGGTGATGGTGGTGGTGTTGGGGTGGAGGATGGTGATAGTGGTGGTGGAACTGAGGTGGAGGATGGTGATAGGGAAGATGGTAGCTGTAATTATGATGGTTAGGGAAAAAGAGATCAAATAGGGAAGTGGTAAAAGAGCGGGTACTTAATTTACACACTCATATAAACAACGTCACCAGTCATACATTACCCTTCCCATTAAACAACAGATATACACTTTTTTATGATAGAAAAAGCTCCATTTCTCTTAAAAACTATAGTCATAATGCTAACTACACTAAAAGTTTTCTCTAAAACTTCACCGAGGTCTCAGCACACACCCAAGCCATCATAAAAAAATCGGGATCATAAAAACTGGTAATCTTAAACGCTAATCGTAAAACTCTTGCACAAACCTGAGAGTTCTGAGCAGAAGATGATGTTGTGTAACACGTCAGCGAACCGTCACTGATCACACATTATATTTACAGGAAAGTGCCAAACCTGCATGTTCGATCCAAGGAAACTATATCTTAGATCAAGAGCCCTTCTCCGGCATCAAAGCACCTTTCCTATCATGAAGGGACAAGTGACAAAAGGGGGGGGGGCAAGATTCCCCCAAAAGCAAGTGACCACAGGGTAGAAAGGTGTCAAACCCTTTGTCACCCGAGAATCGTCTCAAAATGACAAGAGTCAAGTGGAAAAGAAAATAAGTTTGAACGTCATTCAGCACACTTGGTTTTGTATGTGAAGGGCTTAGACATCCAGCAAGTGTACCTTAGATCAGGTTATATGAAATAGCTAAAACCTTCCTTCAAAAATACAAACCATTTGCAAAGAAATGAACATCATTACGCATCCTGGAGATGCATGCCGAGCATCCATATCCTACTGAGCTCTGCTGAACCCTGCTCAACTTGCTGTCTGTCTGCCGAGCCCACTGCCCTTCTGGCAGGCCCACCGGGAACATCATTAACCAGAACAAAGCCTCGTATGTGGCCCTGGATATCACTGTGACAAGGCTAACGTAGAGCGCAGCTCATTACCCGGGACCCCAACACAGGGCGGCCACCAGCCGCCTCCCTGTGTGTTTGGCATGGAGATGGGTGAGCCACTCGTGGCCCAGGAGGTGATATAAGAAGAGAAAAGAATGAGAACGATAATTACGAGTAGAAGAGAATGAGGTGTAGCAGCAACAGCAGCAGCAGCAGCAGCAGCAGCAACAGCAGCAGCAGCAGCAGCAGCAGTAGCAGCAGCAGCAGGAACAGCAGCAACAGGAGCAGCAGCAGTAGTAGTAGTAGTGGAGAAAGAATTAGAGGAAGGAAAAAAAGAAGGGCAAAGCGAGGAGGAAGAAAGAGGAGAAATAAACAAAAGGCGAGGAGATTAAAAAAAAACCAAAAGAGAATAAGGAGAGAGCTGCAGATATCATTACACAGCAGTAATAGCGAGGCAGCCTCCACTGCTCCTCTCCTCTTCGACATCTGCTTTATATGAGGCGTCATATTGGCCGCTCTTGCACGTTAGCATTCATGGAGGATACAGAGATATTTACATCTCTCTTTCTCACACACACATTTTCGTGAAAAATAATTCAAATCTAGGACTATTCATTCTAACACTGATAATATAGCACCTTTTACTCCCATTTATACTTATTACTGTATATTTTCTAATCCCTGTTTATTTCCTGTTCCTCCCCTTCCACTTGTCTCTTCTATCCCATCTTTCCCCATCTTACTCTGTCTTCCCCCACAATAACACAACTTTCATCCCCCTCCCCCTCCAAACATTCCCACTTCCCCCACCTTCACCAACACCCCCAACACTTATTTAAACAAGGCACGTTTGGAGAACCAGGTCTTATTGAGACAACGTTTCGCTCGGTATACCGATGAAAGGTATACACAGGGTGATACTACGTTACGATGAAGACTTGGAGTGTAAATTTCCCCCTTTTTTTTATCACGGCTGTCGTCAGTAAGTCAGCTGGGAGCAGCAGCACCCACCTAGTGCAGCAGCACTCACCTGGCGCAGCAGCACCCACCTGGCGCAGCAGCACCCACCTGGTGCAGCAGCACCCACCTGGCGCAGCAGCACCCACCTGGAACAGCAGCACCCACCTGGTGCAGCAGCACCCACCTGGAGCAGCAGCACCCACCTGGCGCAGCAGCACCCACCTGGAGCAGCAGCACCCACCTGGAGCAGCAGCACCCACCTGGAGCAGCAGCATCCACCTGGAGCAGCAGCACCCACCTGGAGCAGCAGCACCCACCTGGAGCAGCAGCACCCACCTGGAGCAGCAGCACCCACCTGGAGCAGCAGCACCCACCTGGCGCAGCAGCACCCACCTGGAGCAGCAGCACCCACCTGGAGCAGCAGCACCCACCTGGAGCAGCAGCACCCACCTGGAGCAGCAGCACCCACCTGGAGCAGCAGCACCCACCTGGAGCAGCAGCACCCACTTGGCGCAGCAGCACCCACCTGGAGCAGCAGCACCCACCTGGCACAGCAGCATCCACCTGGTGCAGCAGCACCCACCTGGCGCACCGCTTGCCGGAGCATTTACAGTATTTTCCGGCATATAAGGCACGCGCCCTTTCTTCCAGCAAGTCTTAAAAAATCAGCACGCGCCTTATATGCTCAAGGTCAGGGTCAAGGGTGGGCTCTGAGTTACGTTTTAGCGTAAAGTAAGAGAGTAATCAACCCTTAAATATAAATACTAATTTACCGTTAAGATACTTCTGTTGTGCGCCTTATATGCCGGAAAATACAGCACCTTCTGTCGTGCGCCTTATATGCCGGAAAATACGGCACCTTGTGTCGTGCGCCTTATATTCCGGAAAATACGGTACCTCGCCAGGTGCACGGACGTTCGCTCCTCCTGCGAATCTGCAGCAAGGTGATAAACCGGGTTGATCCACCTCTTGACCTTGACCAAACGAGCTTCTGTGACCTTGGCAAACTGCAAATCCTCCTCCGACCTTGGTACGATGGGTGATACACCAATACCGACCTTTGTGGTGATGGCGGTAGTAGTAGTAATGGTAGTAGCGATAGTAATGGTAATAGGAATAGTAATAGTAGTAATGGTAGTAGTAATAGTAATGGTAGTAATAATAATGGTAGTAATAGTAATGTTAGTAGTAACAATAATGTAGTAGTAACAGTAATGGTAGTAGTACTAGTAATGGTAGTAGTAGTAATAGTAATGGTAGTAATAATGCTAGTAGTAATAGTAATGGCAGTAGTAACAATAATGGTAGTAGCAACAAAAATGGTAGTAGCAACAAAAATGGTAGTAGTAACAGTAATGGTAGTAGTAACAGTAATGGAAGTAGTAACAATAATGGTAGTAGTAATAATAATGGTAGTAATAACAGTAATGGTAGTAACAGTAATGGTAGTAACAGTAATGGTAGTAGTAACAATAATGGTAGTAATAATAATGGTAGTAACAAAACTGGTAGTAGTAACAGTAATGGTAGTAGTAACAGTAATGGAAGTTGTAACAATAATGGTAGTAGTAATAATGGTAGTAGTAACAGTAATGGTAGTAGTAACAGTAATGGTAGTAGTAACAGTAATGGTAGTAGTAACAGTAATGGTAGTAGTAACAGTAATGGTAGTAGTAACAGTAATGGTAGTAGTAACAGTAATGGTAGTAGTAACAATAATGGTAGTAGTAACAGTAATGGTAGTAGTAATAATAATGGTAGTAACAGTAATGGTAGTAGTAACAGTAATGGTAGTAGTAACAGTAATGGTAGTAGTAACAGTAATGGTAGTAGTAACAGTAATGGTAGTAGTAACAGTAATGGTAGTAGTAACAGTAATGGTAGTAGTAACAGTAATGGTAGTAGTAACAATAATGGTAGTAGTAACAATAATGGTAGTAGTAATAATAATGGTAGTAACAGTAATGGTAGTAGTAACAGTAATGGAAGTAGTAACAGTAATGGTAGTAGTAACAGTAATGGAAGTAGTAACAGTAATGGTAGTAGTAACAGTAATGGTAGTAGTAACAGTAATGGTAGTAGTAACAGTAATGGTAGTAGTAACAGTAATGGTAGTAGTAACAATAATGGTAGTAGTAACAATAATGGTAGTAGTAATAATAATGGTAGTAGTAACAATAATGGTAGTAGTAACAGTAATGGTAGTAGTAACAATAATGGTAGTAGTAACAATAATGGTAGTAGTAACAATAATGGTAGTAGTAATAATAATGGTAGTAACAGTGGGCGAACTGTTAACGAATGTACTTCACAGAACTGCAAGTTGCAAAAATAATAGATATAATAATAATAACTTATAATAATATATACCTAAAATAATTAAATAATTATAATAACGATGATATAAGGCTGCACTTCGCAAGCAACACTAGGGGGGAGGACCCCCTTATGAACAGGTGGTTATGGGGGAGACGCAAAGACATGATCCCCAAGTCAATAGCGAATCATCTCAAGTGGCGATTCCTGTTGCAGGAGGAAGAGGAGGAGAAGGAAGAGGAGGGGAGGAGGAGGAGGAAGAGAAGGAGGAGGAAGAGAAGGAGGAGGAAGAGGAGGAGGAGGAGGAGGAGGAGGAGGGTCCAACACCCACGTCTTGCCGAACCCTGTACGACTTGTCTCTGGTCTTCAGGCCCAGGCTTGGTCCACAACTTCAAGAATCCGTTTATTGTGGTCCTCTGTAAAACAAAACTCTACTACAGTATAGGGATGCTTCGTTAGCCTTTGTTGTAGCATCATAGGTAAGACACCTACTGTCTCTCTTAACCTAGCAGTAAAACAGGTACCTGGGTGTCAGTCGACTGGTGTGGGTCGTATCTTCTCACGGGACGATGACCGGTAGTATTAGATGAAATGGTTGTAATTCTAACCATAAGTTTTAAGGGGGGTCGAGGGGTAAGCCAGTGGAAGGCCTCGGTCAGATGACCAAAAGCAACAGCTGTGGGTCATCATATGACAATGACCATCGTCAGGAAACACTTATCCTGTTTCCTGACCAATTTTACCTAACCTAACCTCCTTCTATGGTTGTACCTCCCTCTATGGTTGTACCTCCCTCTATGGTTGTACCTCCCTCTATGGTTGTACCTCCCTCTATGGTTGTACCTCCCTCTATGGTTGTACCTCCCTCTATGGTTGTACCTCCCTCTATGGTTGTACCTCCCTCTATGGTTGCATCTCCCTCTATGGTTGTACCTCCCTCTATGGTTGTACCTCCCTCTATGGTTGTACCTCCCTCTATGGTTGTACCTCCGTCTATGGTTGTACCTCCCTCTATGGTTGCATCTCCCTCTATGGTTGTACCTCCCTCTATGGTTGTACCTCCCTCTATGGTTGTACCTCTCTCTATGGTTGTCCCTCTCTCTATGGTTGTACCTCCCTCTATGGTTGTACCTCCCTCTATGGTTGTACCTCCCTCTATGGTTGTACCTCCCTCTATGGTTGTACCTCCCTCTATGGTTGTACCTCCCTCTATGGTTGTACCTCCCTCTATGGTTGTCCCTCTATGGTTGTACCTCCCTCTATGGTTGTACCTCCCTCTATGGTTGTACCTCCCTCTATGGTTGTACCTCCCTCTATGGTTGTACCTCCCTCTATGGTTGTACCTCCCTCTATGGTTGTACCTCCCTCTATGGTTGTCCCTCTCTCTATGGTTGTACCTCCCTCTATGGTTGTCCCTCTCTCTATGGTTGTACCTCTCTCTATGGTTGTACCTCCCTCTATGGTTGTACCTCTCTCTATGGTTGTACCTCTCTCTATGGTTGTACCTCCCTCTATGGTTGTACCTCTCTCTATGGTTGTACCTCTCTCTATGATTATACCTCCCTCTATGATTATACCTCCATATATCATCTATGGCTGTACCTCCTTCTATGGTTGTACCTCCCTCTATGGTTGTACCTCCCACTATGGTTGTACCTCTGATTATACCTCCCTCTATGGCTGTACCTCCCTTTATGATTATACCTCCCTCTATGGTTGCACCTCCCTCTATGATTATACCTCCCTCTATGGTTGTACCTCCCACTATGGTTGTACCTCTCATTATGGTTGCATCTCCCTCTATGGTTGCATCTCCCTCTATGGTTGCATCTCCCTCTATGGTTGCATCTCCCTCTATGGTTGCATCTCCCTCTATGGTTGCATCTCACTCTATGGTTGCATCTCCCTCTATGGTTGTACTTCCCTCTATGGTTGTACTTCCCTCTATGGTTGCATCTCCCTCTATGGCTGAATCTCCCTGTATGGTTGCATCTCCCTCTATGGTTACATCTCCCTCTATGGTTGCATCTCCCTCTACGGTTGCATCTCCCTCTATGGTTATACCTCCCTCTATGGTTGCATCTCCCTCTATGGCTGCATCTCCCTGTATGGTTGCATCTTCCTCTATGGTTACATCTCCCTCTATGGTTGCATCTCCCTCTATGGTTGTACCTATCTCTATGGTTGCATCTCCCTCTATGTTTGTTCCTCCCTCTATGGTTGCATCTCCCCCTATGGTTGCATCTCCCTCTATGGTTGCATCTCCCTCTATGGTTGCATCTCTCTCTATGGTTGCATCTCCCTCTATGGTTGCATCTCCCTCTATGGTTGTACCTCCCTCTATGGTTGTACCTCCCTCTATGATTGTATCTCCCTCTATGTTTGCATCTCCCTCTATGGTTGTACCTTCCTCTATGGTTGCATCTCTCTCTATGGTTGCATCTCCCTCTATGGTTGCATCTCCCTCTATGGTTGCATCTCCCACTATGGTTGCATCTCCCTCTATGGTTGCATCTCCCTCTATGGTTGCATCTCCCTCTATGGCTCCATCTCCCTCTATGGTTGCATCTCCCTCTATGGTTGCATCTCCCTCTATGGTTGCATCTCCCTCTATGGTTGCATCTCCCACTCTGGTTGCATCTCCCTCTATGGTTGCATCTCCCTCTATGGTCGCATCTCCCTCTATGGTTGTACCTTCCTATATGGTTGTACCTCCCTCTATGGTTGCATCTCCCTCTATGGTTGCATCTCCCTCTATGATTGCATCTCCCTCTATGGTTGCATCTCCCTCTATGGCTCCATCTCCCTCTATGGTTGCATCTCCCTCTATGGTTGCATCTCCCTCTATGGTTGCATCTCCCTCTATGGTTGCATCTCCCTCTCTGGTTGCATCTCCCTCTATGGTTGCATCTCCCTCTATGGTCGCATCTCCCTCTATGGTTGTACCTTCCTATATGGTTGTACCTCCCTCTATGGTTGCATCTCCCTCTATGGTTGCATCTCCCTCTATGGTTGCATCTCCCTCTATGGTTGCATCTCCATCTATGGTTGCATCTCCCTCTATGGTTACATCTCCCTATATGGTTGCATCTCACTCTATGGTTGTACCTCTCTCTATGGTTACATCTCCCTCTATGTTTGTTCCTCCCTCTATGGTTGCATCTCCCCCTATGGTTGCATCTCCCTCTATGGTTGCATCTCCCTCTATGGTTGCATCTCTTTCTATGGTTGCATCTCCCTCTATGGTTGCATCTCCCTCTATGGTTGTACCTCCCTCTATGGTTGCACCTCCCTCTATGGTTGTACCTCCCTCTATGGTTGTACCACCGTCTATGGTTGTACCTCCCTCTATGGTTGTACCTCCCTCTATGGTTATCCCTCTCTCTATGGTTGTACCTCCCTCTATGGTTGTCCCTCTCTCTATGGTTGTACCTCCTCTATTTTTGTACCTCCCTCTATGGTTGTACCTCTCTCTATGGCTGTACCTCTCTCTATGGTTGAACCTCCCTCTATGGTTGTCCCTCTCCCTATGGTTGTACCTCTCTCTATGATTGTACATCCCTCTATGATTATACCTCCATATATCATCTATGGCTGTACCTCCTTCTATGGTTGTACCTCCCTCTATGGTTGTACCTCCCACTATGGTTGTACCTCTGATTATACCTCCCTCTATGGCTGTACCTCCCTTTATGATTATACCTCCCTCTATGGTTGCACCTCCCTCTATGATTATACCTCCCTCTATGGTTGTACCTCCCACTATGGTTGTACCTCTCATTATGGTTGCATCTCCCTCTATGGTTGCATCTCCCTCTATGGTTGCATCTCCCTCTATGGTTGCATCTCCCTCTATGGTTGCATCTCCCTCTATGGTTGCATCTCAGTCTATGGTTGCATCTCCCTCTATGGTTGTACTTCCCTCTATGGTTGTACTTCCCTCTATGGTTGCATCTCCCTCTATGGCTGAATCTCCCTGTATGGTTGCATCTCCCTCTATGGTTACATCTCCCTCTATGGTTGCATCTCCCTCTACGGTTGCATCTCCCTCTATGGTTATACCTCCCTCTATGGTTGCATCTCCCTCTATGGCTGCATCTCCCTGTATGGTTGCATCTTCCTCTATGGTTACATCTCCCTCTATGGTTGCATCTCCCTCTATGGTTGTACCTATCTCTATGGTTGCATCTCCCTCTATGTTTGTTCCTCCCTCTATGGTTGCATCTCCCCCTATGGTTGCATCTCCCTCTATGGTTGCATCTCCCTCTATGGTTGCATCTCTCTCTATGGTTGCATCTCCCTCTATGGTTGCATCTCCCTCTATGGTTGTACCTCCCTCTATGGTTGTACCTCCCTCTATGATTGTATCTCCCTCTATGTTTGCATCTCCCTCTATGGTTGTACCTTCCTCTATGGTTGCATCTCTCTCTATGGTTGCATCTCCCTCTATGGTTGCATCTCCCTCTATGGTTGCATCTCCCACTATGGTTGCATCTCCCTCTATGGTTGCATCTCCCTCTATGGTTGCATCTCCCTCTATGGCTCCATCTCCCTCTATGGTTGCATCTCCCTCTATGGTTGCATCTCCCTCTATGGTTGCATCTCCCTCTATGGTTGCATCTCCCACTCTGGTTGCATCTCCCTCTATGGTTGCATCTCCCTCTATGGTCGCATCTCCCTCTATGGTTGTACCTTCCTATATGGTTGTACCTCCCTCTATGGTTGCATCTCCCTCTATGGTTGCATCTCCCTCTATGATTGCATCTCCCTCTATGGTTGCATCTCCCTCTATGGCTCCATCTCCCTCTATGGTTGCATCTCCCTCTATGGTTGCATCTCCCTCTATGGTTGCATCTCCCTCTATGGTTGCATCTCCCTCTCTGGTTGCATCTCCCTCTATGGTTGCATCTCCCTCTATGGTCGCATCTCCCTCTATGGTTGTACCTTCCTATATGGTTGTACCTCCCTCTATGGTTGCATCTCCCTCTATGGTTGCATCTCCCTCTATGGTTGCATCTCCCTCTATGGTTGCATCTCCATCTATGGTTGCATCTCCCTCTATGGTTACATCTCCCTATATGGTTGCATCTCACTCTATGGTTGTACCTCTCTCTATGGTTACATCTCCCTCTATGTTTGTTCCTCCCTCTATGGTTGCATCTCCCCCTATGGTTGCATCTCCCTCTATGGTTGCATCTCCCTCTATGGTTGCATCTCTTTCTATGGTTGCATCTCCCTCTATGGTTGCATCTCCCTCTATGGTTGTACCTCCCTCTATGGTTGTACCTCCCTCTATGATTGTATCTCCCTCTATGGTTGCATCTCCCTCTATGGTTGCATCTCCCTCTATGGTTGCATCTCCCTCTATGGTTGCATCTCCCTCTATGGTTGCATCTCCCTCTATGGTTGCATCTCCCTCTATGGCTCCATCTCCCTCTATGGCTCCATCTCCCTCTATGGTTGCATCTCCCTCTATGGTTGCATCTCCCTCTATGGTCACATCTCCCTCTATGGCTGCATCTCCCTCTCTGGTTGCATCTCCCTCTATGGTTGCATCTCCCTCTATGGTTGCCTCTCCCTCTATGGTTGTACCTTCCTATATGGTTGTACCTCCCTCTATGGTTGCATCTCCCTCTATGGTTGCATCTCCCTCTATGGTTGCATCTCCCTCTATGGTTGCATCTCCCTCTATGGTTGCATCTCCTTCTATGGTTGCATCTCCCTCTATGGTTGCATCTCCCTCTATGGTTGCATCTCCCTCTATGGTTGCATCTCCCTCTATGGCTGCATCTCCCTCTATGGTTGCATCTCCCTTATGGTTGCATCTCCCTCTATGGTTGCATCTCCCTCTATGGTTGCATCTCCCTCTATGGTTGCATCTCCCTCTTTGGTTGCATCTCCCTCTATGGTTGCATCTCCCTCTCTGGTTGCATCTCCCTCTATGGTTGCATCTCCCTCTATGGTTGCATCTCCCTCTATGGTTGCATCTCCCTCTATGGTTGCATCTCCCTCTATGGTTGCATCTCCCTCTATGGTTTCATCTCCCTCTCTGGTTGCATCTCCCTCTCTGGTTGCATCTCCCTCTATGGTTGCATCTCCCTCTATGGTTGCATCTCCCTCTATGGTTTCATCTCCCTCTATGGTTGCATCTCCCTCTCTGGTTGCATCTCCCTCTATGGTTGCATCTCCCTCTATGGTCGCATCTCCCTCTATGGTTGTACCTTCCTATATGGTTGTACCTCCCTCTATGGTTGCATCTCCCTCTATGGTTGCATCTCCCTCTATGGTTGCATCTCCATCTATGGTTGCATCTCCCTCTATGGTTACATCTCCCTATATGGTTGCATCTCACTCTATGGTTGTACCTCTCTCTATGGTTACATCTCCCTCTATGTTTGTTCCTCCCTCTATGGTTGCATCTCCCCCTATGGTTGCATCTCCCTCTATGGTTGCATCTCCCTCTATGGTTGCATCTCTTTCTATGGTTGCATCTCCCTCTATGGTTGCATCTCCCTCTATGGTTGTACCTCCCTCTATGGTTGTACCTCCCTCTATGGTTGCATCTCCCTCTATGGTTGCATCTCCCTCTATGGTTGCATCTCCCTCTATGGTTGCATCTCTCTCTATGATTACATCTCCCTCTATGGTTGCATCTCTCTCTATGATTACATCTCCCTCTATGGTTGCATCTCTCTCTATGATTACATCTCCCTCTATGGTTGCATCTCCCTCTATGGTTGCATCTCCCTCTATGGTTACATCTCCCTCTATGGTTGCATCTCCCTCTATGGTTGCATCTCCCTCTATGGTTGCATCTCCCTCTATGGTTGCATCTCCCTCTATGGTTGCATCTCCCTCTATGGTTGCATCTCCCTCTATGGTTGCATCTCTCTCTATGATTACATCTCCCTCTATGGTTGCATCTCTCTCTATGATTACGTCTCCCTCTATGGTTGCATCTCCCTCTATGGTTGCATCTCCCTCTATGGTTGCATCTCTCTCTATGATTACATCTCCCTCTATGGTTGCATCTCCCTCTATGGTTGCATCTCCCTCTATGGTTGCATCTCCCTCTATGGTTGCATCTCCCTCTATGGTTGCGTCTCCCTCTATGGTTGCATCTCCCTCTATGGTGGCATCTCCCTCTATGGTTGCATCTCCCTCTATGGTTGCATCTCCCTCTATGGTTGCATCTCCCTCTATGGTTGCATCTCCCTCTATGGTTGCATCTCCGTCTATGGTTGCATCTCGCTCTATGGTTGCATCTCCCTCTATGGTTGCATCTCTCTCTATGATTACATCTCCCTCTATGGTTGCATCTCTCTCTATGATTACGTCTCCCTCTATGGTTGCATCTCCCTCTATGGTTGTATCTCCCTCTATGGTTGCATCTCCCTCTATGGTTGCATCTCTCTCTATGATTACATCTCCCTCTATGGTTGCATCTCCCTCTATGGTTGCATCTCCCTCTATGGTTGCATCTCCCTCTATGGTTGCGTCTCCCTCTATGGTTGCATCTCCCTCTATGGTTGCATCTCCCTCTATGGTTGCATCTCCCTCTATGGTTGCATCTCCCTCTATGGTTGCATCTCCCTCTATGGTTGCATCTCCCTCTATGGTTGCATCTCCCTCTATGGTTGCATCTCCCTCTATGGTTGCATCTCCCTCTATGGTTGCATCTCCCTCTATGGTTGCATCTCCCTCTATGGTTGCATCTCCCTCTATGGTTGCATCTCTCTCTATGGCTGCATCTCCCTCTATGGTTGCATCTCCCTCTATGGTTGCATCTCCCTCTATGGTTGCATCTCCCTCTTTGGTTGCATCTCCCTCTATGGTTGCATCTCCCTCTATGGTTGCATCTCTCTCTATGGTTGCATCTCCCTCTATGGTTGCATCTCCCTCTATGGTTGCATCTCCCTCTATGGTTGCATCTCCCTCTTTGGTTGCATCTCCCTCTATGGTTGCATCTCCCTCTATGGTTGCATCTCCCTCTTTGGTTGCATCTCCCTCTATGGTTGCATCTCCCTCTATGGTTGCATCTCCCTCTATGGTTGCATCTCCCTCTATGGTTGCATCTCCCTCTATGGTTGCATCTCCCTCTATGGTTGTACCTCTCATTATGGATGCATCTCCCTCTATGGTTGCATCTCCCTCTATGGTTGCATCTCCCTCTATGGTTGCATCTCCCTCTATGGTTGCATCTCCCTCTATGGTTGCATCTCCCTCTATGGTTGCATCTCCCTCTATGGTTGCATCTCCCTCTATGGTTGCTAGCTACACACTTACCACCAAAAGATATAAACCATCACACTTGGGGGCAAAAACAAATTTTATTTTCTTCACCAGGAATATTGCATTTTTCTTTAATAAAAACACAATAGTAAAAGTTTCGACATTTCTTAACACGGGAGTAATAAAGACAGGTCAGTGGCAGATGGCAAGCCACACGGAGACAATAAAGAGCTACAATAAAGAGCTACAAGAACATGAGTACGGAGACTCGAGGCTCGTGGGGAACATGTGCAATAAAACTCTTGAAAGGGCTAGGCAATAAACTCATTTGGAAACCAAAGATCCCACAGCAGTGGATTTCTTGTTCAGTGTTGTGACAAGATGTTATTGCTAGTGTGTCTCAGGTGTATCGTATCCTCTAATGAACTGAGTCAGTTGTGGAAATGTGAAGGTAAATGCTGGCATATATAGCGTCGTACTTTTTTGGGTTATCTTAAGCAATTTACACTGTATAATAATTGTACTTACATGTACCTGCCCTATATATATATATATATATATATATATATATATATATATATATATATATATATATATATATATATATATATATATATATATATATATATATATATATATATGCAATAACATCACAGTAAACAGGTGATTTTAAAATATGCAAAACAACCACTGTGAAATAGTGAAATTCCAAGCGCTTTCGTGACTGCTCACATTGTCAAGGAACTATGAAAGTAGTACATCAAAGGAAGGCAATTAAAGGGCTTAGACCACACCTCACCTCAGTGGTGACGTGTACCTAACCAGTGGTGACGTGTACTTAGCTCTGTGAAGACCTGTTCGTGTGCTCTTGAGTGGTGACCTGTACTTAACTCTGTGAAGAAGTGTCTTGTTTGCTCCCGTGGACTGAACCAAGATGCCCTCCATCGAGCAACTTTACCAGCAACTTAAGGAAGAATTGAAGGCAGCGAAGATGGAGATACGGCGACTGACCGAAGAAAACAAGAGGATTCGTAGTAGTCCTCCTGTTTCGAGTCCTCAGGTCAAGAAGGGATCGTGGTCAGTGGCTGGACAGCAGGGGACGACGAAGTTGACGATCAAGAAGACGAATGGAAAGCCAGAAACGATGAAGAAGAAAGAGACTGCTGTGGAAACTCCCGTGGAAACCTCCAACGCATTCTCGGTGCTACCCGACGAATGTGAGTCTACTACTGGGATCGTCACGACGAACGACAAGGAAGGTAAGAATATTGTTGTTGTTGGGGATAGCCAGGTTAGATACATGGATAGGGCATTCTGCTTGAAGGACAGGAGTAGGAGACAAAGGGTATGCTTTCCTGGGGCTGGGATGGAGGACATTGTTAGCCGGCTTGACAACATCATGAACGGTAGTGGGATCAATCCTATTATTTGCCTCAGTGCTGGAGGCAATGATGTAGGCAAACGTAGAAGTGAGGATTTAGTTAGAAAGTTCAGGACAGCTATAGACATGATTAGGAAGAAGGGGGGGCGCCCTGTTATATGTGGCATTTTGCCAAGAAGAGGTGTTGGTAATGAATGGTTGTCCAGAGCAATTGGTATTAATTGTTGGCTGGATAAACACTGTAAGGATAATGCAGTACCATTCATTGACAACTGGGACAACTTCTATGGCCGAAATGACATGTATGCCAGGGATGGGGTTCACTTATCCAGGGCAGGTGTGGGTTTTCTTGCTAACTCAGTTGAGGGGGTTGTTAGGACTTTAAACTAGGATTAGTTAGAGGTATGGGTTTAGAAATGATTAATAATGAGTATGGATATATTGACTTATGCTCTGATATTAAGAATCTTAATAGTAACTGTCATGGAGTAACTCTGGGTAATGATAATTTCAGAAATTGTGTAAAAACAAAGATGAATAGGAAAAATGTGCAGAAGAAAAAACATATGATGGTATTTTATGCTAACAGTAGAAGTGCAAGAAATAAAATTAATGAACTACGTTTGGTAGCATGTGCTGGGAACTTTGATATCATTGCATTAACTGAAACGTGGTATGATTTAAAGAGTCGGGATATGACTGCTGAGTGTAATATTCAGGGATTTAAGTTATTCAATGTGGATAGATGTAATGGGAAGGGGGGAGGAGTTGCATTGTATGTTCGAGAAAATATTAATTGTTGCATAAAAAAAGGTATAAAAATAGATGGAGCAGTAACAGAGTCTGTTTGGGTAGAGTTCGTGGAGGGTCAAGAAAAACTAATTCTAGGTGTAATATACCGACCTCCAGGCTTGGATCACGATAGAGGGAGACTTCTTTGGGACGAAATTGTTAGGGCTTCTGGACACAGTAACGTAGTCATAGTAGGGGATTTTAACTTTAGCCAAATTGACTGGAATTCTTTGACAGGTAATCTATAGTCCAGTGACTTCATGGAAACAGTTCAGGACTGTTTTCTGAAACAGAGTGTAACTGAACCTACCAGGGGTAATAATTTGCTAGACCTAGTCTTGTCAAATAAGGAAACACTAGTGAATAATCTGGAGATCTGAAAGTTAAGACACATGTGCAACATCTGGATATCTTTATTGTAGTAGACGTTTCGCCATCCAGTGGCTTTATCAATACAGATTCTAGGACATAATAGGAAGACAGTAGAACTATATACAAAAGATGAGGTAATCAGTCCCTCGGCCTTGGAGTTAGTGTTCTTGCACAATCTGGAGATCACTGAAGAGCTTGGCGCAAGTGATCACAAATCCATCACCTTTAGCATTAATTGGGAATGCAAGAATAATGATAATACAGTAAAAATCCCCGATTTTCGTTCTGCCGATTATAATGGACTTAGGGAACATCTGTCTAATCTTGATTGGGGTTATCTAGCTAATGATTTTATTGACGATAATCATACTTATGAATATGAAGGAATCTGCTTTTATGATTGTTTTCTTAATTATGTACACAGTGCCCAGAGTATATACATTCCCCAGAGAGAAATTAGGTCTAATAATAACGATCCCAAATGGGTTAACAGGAGGCTAAAGCATCTATTAGGGGAGAAAAGGGGAATTTATAGGCGCATCAGAAGAGGAGAGGTTAACCTTACTGACCAATATGTTCAGCTTAAAAGAGAAGTAAAAAAGGCGATTAGAAAGGCTAAACGTGACTATGAAATTAGAGTCGCTAATGAATCAAAGACTAATCCAAAGGGGTTCTTTCAAGTGTATAGGACGAAAGTGAAGGAAAAAGTAGGACCTCTGAAATCTGGGAATGGACAGCTGACGGATAATGAACTGGAAATGTGTTCCTTATTTAATGACTATTTTTTGTCAGTTTTTACACAGGAAGATGTAAATGAGATTCCAGTAATTAACAATTATTTAGTTCCTGATGAATTTAAGTTAACTAATATTACTGTCACGAGGGACATGGTTACTAAACAGATAGACAAACTGAAACAAAATAAGTCCCCGGGACCCGTTATTTTACAGCTCTATACATCACTAGTGAGGCCTCATTTAGATTATGCTGCTCAGTTTTGGTCCCCTTACTACAGGATGGACATAGACTCATTAGAGAACATACAGAGAAGAATGACTAAAATGATTTACTGTGTAAGGAACCTCCCGTATGAAGATAGACTTAAAGCCTTAAATCTCCACTCTCTGGAGAGGCGTAGAATGAGGGGAGATATCATTGAAGTGTATAAGTGGATGACGGGCATAAACAAGGGAGACATTAATAAAGTACTGAGGGTGTCGAACCAGGTAAGAACCAGGAATAATGGATTTAAGTTGGATAAATTTAGATTTAGAAAGGACATAGGTAAGTACTGGTTTTCTAACAGAGTTGTAGATGCGTGGAACAGTCTTCCCAGTGGGGTGATAGGGGCTAGGACCTTGGGTAGCTTTAAGAAGAGACTGGACAAATATATGAGTGGGAGGGGCTGGGTTTGATTGGTGTTGGGGGGTGCGGGAGTTGTTTCTTGAGTAGCTTTAGGTAGATGTCGTTTTGATAAGGACCTGCCTCGTATGGGCCAGTAGGCCTTCTGCAGTGTTCCTACATTCTTATGTTCTTATGTTCTTATGTTGTTTTCAAGGGTACTTAAGGAATGCAAGATGGAGCTTAGTCAGCTATTAGGAACCTGATACAAAAACCCAAGCATGATTCTGGCACAAGTGCAGGAATCTACACTATACCATGTGGGGGGTGTGACAAAGTATATGTAGGGGAAACAGCCAGAACTCTGGACATTAGAATAGCAGAACACAAAAATGCTTGCAGAAATGATGACCGCAAAAACGCATGTGTTCAACATAGAGACGATGTTGGACACCTCATGAAATTCAATGAAGCTAAACTAGTTATTAAAGAAGACGACTTAAGACGGAGAAAATGCATTGAAGCTGCACTAATTTCTGTCAGTAACACTATAAAGCAAAAATCCGGTAGTTACAGTATTTCAAAATTACTAAGCAAGAGGATATTACCCATCCTGGGAACTGGTGTTACTTGATGCTGCAGGTCCCTCTCTAACCTCACCTCCTTAGTTCAATTACTACTACTACTACTATTACCACCTCTACCCACGCTTCACCTCACCTGACTCCCACCACTATATATATGTGTGTTTTCTTAGTTTTCTCTGTATTAGGACTGAAGAAGCCACTCGTGGCGAAACGTTTCCTTTAATAAATGTCCTGAACTGTACATAAGTGTCTTTTTCCACATCTTGTCGGTATCACCATACCATTTCCTCATTAACGAGTGTATTCAATGCATCCATCCTTACCAGTGTTGTGCCAGAGATGTGGAAGATGGCTAATGTGGTTCCTATATTCAAATCAGGGGATAAGTCCACTCCTTCAAATTACCGTCCAATAAGCCTGACATCTATAGTGGGCAAGTTATTAGAATCAATTATAGCTGACATTATCAGAAGTCACCTTGAAGAGCATAACTTGATAAATGAATCTCAGCATGGATTCACGAGAGGTCGTTCCTGCCTGACAAACTTACTGACGTTCTTCAATAGAACATTTGAGGCAGTTGACAGTGATAAGGAATATGATATTGTTTATTTGGATTTTAGTAAAGCCTTCGACAGAGTACCTCACAAGAGACTCTTAAGAAAAGTGGCAGCTCATGGTATAGGAGGTAAAGTTCTAGCATGGATTGAGGCATGGCTTACCAATAGAAAGCAGAGAGTTACCATTAATGGAGTGAAATCTGAATGGGGATTAGTCACTAGTGGCGTTCCACAAGGATCAGTTTTAGGCCCTCTCTTGTTCATAATTTACATTAATGACCTTGATGAAGGGATTACTAGTGACATGAGTAAGTTTGCTGATGATACAAAGATAGGCCGTATAATTCACTCTGAGGAGGATATCAATGAACTCCAGGACGATTTGAACAAATTAATGTCTTGGTCTGAGAAATGGCAGATGAAGTTTAATGTGGATAAGTGTAAGGTACTTGCCGCATATGGGAATCTTTATTCAGGAAACGTTTCGCCACACAGTGGCGAAACGTTTCCTGAATAAAGATTCCCATATGCTGCATAAGTGTCTCAATCTTCAACTTGTCGGTTTTTCAAACCATTTCATCACAAGGTACTTGCCCTTGGTAATGAAAATAACCCTCGAAGCTATAATCTAGGTGAAGTAGAGCTTGGTCATACAGAATGTGAAAAAGACTTGGGAGTCATGGTAAGCAGAAATCTAAAGCCAAGACAGCAGTGCCTCAGTGTGCGCAACAAGGCCAACAGATTACTTGGATTTATCTCAAGAAGTGTAAGTAACAGAAGTCCAAAAGTTATTTTACAGCTCTATACATCACTAGTGAGGCCTCATTTAGATTATGCTGCTCAGTTTTGGTCCCCTTACTACAGGATGGACATAGACTCATTAGAGAACATACAGAGAAGAATGACTAAAATGATTTACTGTGTAAGGAACCTCCCGTATGAAGATAGACTTAAAGCCTTAAATCTCCACTCTCTGGAGAGGCGTAGAATGAGGGGAGATATCATTGAAGTGTATAAGTGGATGACGGGCATAAACAAGGGAGACATTAATAAAGTACTGAGGGTGTCGAACCAGGTAAGAACCAGGAATAATGGATTTAAGTTGGATAAATTTAGATTTAGAAAGGACATAGGTAAGTACTGGTTTTCTAACAGAGTTGTAGATGCGTGGAACAGTCTTCCCAGTGGGGTGATAGAGGCTAGGACCTTGGGTAGCTTTAAGAAGAGACTGGACAAATATATGAGTGGGAGGGGCTGGGTTTGATTGGTGTTGGGGGGTGCGGGAGTTGTTTCTTGAGTAGCTTTAGGTAGATGTCGTTTTGATAAGGACCTGCCTCGTATGGGCCAGTAGGCCTTCTGCAGTGTTCCTACATTCTTATGTTCTTATGTTCTTATGTTCTCACAGTCAACTCCCACAACAAAGAAACACCTGACGAGCAACAATACCGGACTCATAAGAAAAGCGGAACACTGCAGTAGGTCCGCTGGTCCAACTAGACAGGTCCTCACGACATCCCACTAATAAAATATTCTACCCAAGAAATAAGGTTCATTATTTGTCCAATGTATTATTAAACTCTTCCCAAATTTTATTCATTATAAATGGATCTAATTTATATATACCAAAGGAAATATTCATATTATTTTCAAAACTGTTTTTTATGAAACAAGATTCAATTATATTCCTGTCGACCATGGACTTGCTTGATACAACTTTCTCAACTTTTTGAAAATCAATTGGATGGTTAAAATCTCTCACCTGAATAAATAGAGCATTGGAATCTTGTCCAGTTCTAATGTTATATTTATGTTGTTTTAATCTAAGTTCGAGACTTTTGCCAGTTTGACCGTAATAAACTTTATCGCAAATTTTACAAGGAATCTTATAGACACAAAATGCTGACGGATAAGAACATAAGAAAGGAGGAACACTGCAGCAGGCCTGTTGGCCCATACTAGGCAGGTCCTTTACAATTCATCCCACTATCAAACATTTGACCAACCCAATTTTCAATGCTACCCAAGAAATAAGCTCTGATGTGCAAGTCCCACTCAAATCCAACCCCTCCCACTCATGTACTTATCCAACCTAAATTTGAAACTACCCAAAGTCCTAGCCTCAATAACCCAACTAGGTAGACTGTTCCACTCATCAACTACCCTATTTCCAAACCAATACTTTCCTATGTCCTTTCTAAATCTAAACTTATCTAATTTAAATCCATTACTGCGGGTTCTCTCTTGGAGAGATATCCTCAAGACCTTGTTAATATCCCCTTTATTAATACCTATCTTCCACTTATACACTTCGATCAGGTCTCCCCTCATTCTTCGTCTAACAAGTGAATGTAACTTAAGAGCCTTCAATCTTTCTTCATAAGGAAGATTTCTAATGCTATGTATTAATTTAGTCATCCTACGCTGAATGTTTTCTAACGAATTTATGTCCATTCTGTAATATGGAGACCAGAATTGAGCTGCATAATCTAGGTGAGGCCTTACTAATGATGTATAAAGCTGCAGTATGACCTCTGGACTTCTGTTGCTTACACTTCTTGATATAAATCCCAGTAATCTATTTGCCTTATTACGTACGCTTAGGCATTGCTGTCTTGGTTTAAGGTTGCTGCTTACCATAACCCCCAAGTCCTTTTCGCAATCTGTATGGCTAAGTTCTACATTATTTAACTTATAAGTGCTAGGGTTATGGACACTTCCGAGCTTCAGAACCTTGCATTTATCTACATTGAACTGCATCTGCCACTTTTCTGACCAAGAGTAGAGTTTGTCTAAATCCTCCTGAAGTTCCCTAACATCTACGTTTGAATCAATTATCCTACCTATCTTCGTGTCATCGGCGAATTTGCTCATATCACTAGTAATTCCTTCATCAAGATCATTGATATATATTATAAACAACAACGGGCCCAAGACTGATCCCTGTGGAACGCCACTTGTTACTGATCCCCACTCGGATTTAACCCCATTTATGGACACTCTCTGCTTCCTGTCTGTGAGCCATGATTCGATCCACGAGAGCACTCTTCCCCCAATGCCATGAGCTGCTACTTTCTTCAACAGTCTTTGGTGCGGAACTCTATCAAATGCCTTACTAAAATCTAAGTAAATAATATCAAATTCTTTATCGTGGTCAACAGCCTCAAAAGCTTTACTGAAAAAAGTTAATAAATTAGTTAGACAAGACCGGCCTCTTGTGAATCCATGCTGAGTATCATTAATCAAGCTATGCTTATCGAGATGGCTTCTTATAATTTGAGCTATAATTGACTCTAGTAATTTGCCTACAATTGAGGTCAGGCTTATTGGGCGGTAATTTGACGGTAACGACTTGTCCCCTGTTTTAAAAATAGGAATTACATTAGCCATCTTCCACATATCAGACACTACACCTGTTTGAAGAGATAAATTAAAAATATTAGTTAATGGTTCACAGACTTCCATTTTGCATTCCTTTAGAACCCTTGAAAAAACCTCATCAGGACCCGGTGACTTATTTTGCTTCAGTCGGTCTATCTGCTTCACAACCATTTCACTAGTGACTATGATGTTACATAATTTATCTTCTTCTGGCCCACTATAAAAATTAATTACCGGAACACTACTAGTGTCTTCCTGTGTAAAAACCGAGAGAAAATAATTATTTAAAATCGAGCACATTTCATTCTCTTTGTCAGTAAGATGCCCATAGTTATTTTTAAGGGGACCTATCTTATCTCTGACTTTTGTTCTATATACCTGGAAAAAACTTTTTGGGTTAGTTTTAGAATCCCTAGCAACTTTAATTTCATAGTCCCTTTTAGCTTTTCTTATCCCCTTTTTAATGTCCCTCTTAGTGTCAATATACTGATTCATAAGATGACCCTCGCCTCTTTTGATACGCCTATAAATTCCTTTCTTATGCCCTAGTAGATATTTCAGCCTATTATTCATCCATTTTGGGTCATTTCTATTTGATCTAATTTCTTTATAAGGGATAAATGTTCTTTGAGCAGCATGTATTGTGTTCAGAAAACTGTCATATTGATAGCTCTCTTCGTTACCCCAGTCAACAGATGATAAGTGTTCTCTAAGCCCATCGTAATCTGCTAAGCGAAAATCTGGGACTGTTACTGAGTTATCCCTACTATCATACTTCCATTCAATTCTAAATGTAATTGATTTGTGGTCGCTAGCACCCAGTTCTTCTGAAACTTCTAAATTATTAACAAGGGATTCATTGTTTGCCAGAACTAAGTCAAGCAGGTTATTACCCCTTGTAGGTTCTGTCACAAACTGCTTCAGAAAACAATCCTGAACTACTTCTAAGAAGTCGTATGATTCTAAATTCCCAGTCAAGAAATTCCAATCAATATGACTAAAGTTAAAGTCTCCTAGAATTACTACATTATCGTGCCTTGTGGCCCTAACAATTTCCTCCCATAGTAGTCTTCCCTGGTCCCTATCTAAATTTGGGGGACGGTATATCACACCTAAAGTTAATTTTTCATGCCCCTCTGAAAATTCTATCCAAACAGACTCTGTATGTGTTACTTCAGACTTAATACCCGTTTTAATGCAACAGTTCAAGCGATCTCGGACATACAATGCCACCCCACCCCCCTTCCCGATACTTCTATCTACTTGGAACAATTTGAAACCCTGAATGTGACATTCTGCAGGCATGTCCCGACTTTTTGAATTAAACCACGTCTCAGTAATGGCAAATACATCTATGTTACCTGCACTAGCAACTAGTCTCAACTCGTCCATCTTATTCCTAGCACTGCGACTATTTGTGTAATATATACTTAAGGACCCTCCTTTCTCTTTATCATTCCTGCTCCTTTCTGTTATTCCACTAAACCTATTACTGTCCTTGTCAATTAGTGCCACTGGCCTTCCGATATCCACCTCATTTTGCCTATTACTAGTTCTCCTAGTACTCATATTACTACCCTGAGACTTCACAGTTTTCCTGCAGAAACCCATACCACTAACTATTCCTAGTTTAAAGACCTAACAGCTCCCTCCACTGCGTTGGCCAGTGCTCCCACCCCACACCTAGACAAGTGAACCCCATCCCTGGCATACATGTCATTTCTGCCATAGAAGAGGTCCCAGTTGTCAATGAATGTTACCGCATTTTCCTTACAGTATTTGTCCAGCCAGCAATTGACACCAATTGCTCTGGACAACCATTCATTTCCAACTCCTCTCCTTGGCAAAATGCCACATATGACAGGTTTCCCACCCTTCTTCCTAATTATCTCTATTGCTGACCTATACCTGCTAATCAGGTCCTCACTCCTACGTCTGCCAACATCGTTGCCTCCAGCACTGAGACAGATGATAGGATTGCTCCCATTACCTCTCATGATGTCATCCAGACGGCTAACAATATCCTTCATCCCAGCCCCAGGAAAACACACTCTCTGCCTCCTACTCCTATCCTTCAAACAGAATGGCCTATCCATGTACCTAATCTGGCTATCCCCAACAACAACAATGTTTTTACCTTCCTTGGCGTCGTCCGTAGTGATGCTCCGAGTAGTCGACTCACATTCGCCAGGTTAAGAACATAAGAACATAAGAAAGGAGGAACACTGCAGAAGGCCTGTTGGCCCATACTAGGCAGGTCCTTTACAATTCATCCCACTAACAAAACATTTGCCCAACCCAATTTTCAATGCCACCCAAGAAACAAGCTCCGATGTGCAAGTCCCACTCAAATCCAACCCCTCCCACTCATGTACTTATCCAACCTAAATTTGAAACTACCCAAAGTCCTAGCCTCAATAACCCAACTAGGTAGACTGTTCCACTCATCAACTACCCTATTTCCAAACCAATACTTTCCTATGTCCTTTCTAAATCTAAACTTATCTAATTTAAATCCATTACTGCGGGTTCTCTCTTGGAGAGATATCCTCAAGACCTTGTTAATATCCCCTTTATTAATACCTATCTTCCACTTATACACTTCGATCAGGTCTCCCCTCATTCTTCGTCTAACAAGTGAATGTAACTTAAGAGTCTTCAATCTTTCTTCATAAGGAAGATTTCTAATGCTATGTATTAATTTAGTCATCCTACGCTGAATGTTTTCTAACGAATTTATGTCCATTCTGTAATATGGAGACCAGAATTGAGCTGCATAATCTAGGTGAGGCCTTACTAATGATGTATAAAGCTGCAGTATGACCTCTGGACTTCTGTTGCTTACACTTCTTGATATAAATCCCAGTAATCTATTTGCCTTATTACGTACGCTTAGGCATTGCTGTCTTGGTTTAAGGTTGCTGCTTACCATAACCCCCAAGTCCTTTTCGCAATCTGTATGGCTAAGTTCTACATTATTTAACTTATAAGTGCTAGGGTTATGGACACTCCCGAGCTTCAGAACCTTGCATTTATCTACATTGAACTGCATCTGCCACTTTTCTGACCAAGAGTAGAGTTTGTCTAAATCCTCCTGAAGTTCCCTAACATCTACGTTTGAATCAATTATCCTACCTATCTTCGTGTCATCGGCGAATTTGCTCATATCACTAGCAATTCCTTCATCAAGATCATTGATATATATTATAAACAACAACGGGCCCAAGACTGATCCCTGTGGAACGCCACTTGTTACTGATCCCCACTCGGATTTAACCCCATTTATGGACACTCTCTGCTTCCTGTCTGTGAGCCATGACTCGATCCACGAGAGCACCCTTCCCCCAATGCCATGAGCTGCTACTTTCTTCAACAGTCTTTGGTGCGGAACTCTATCAAATGCCTTACTAAAATCTAAGTAAACAATATCAAATTCTTTATCGTGGTCAACAGCCTCAAAAGCTTTACTGAAGAAAGTTAATAAATTAGTTAGACAAGACCGGCCTCTTGTGAATCCATGCTGAGTATCATTAATCAAGCTATGCTTATCGAGATGGCTTCTTATAATCTCAGCTATAATTGACTCTAGCAACTTGCCTACAATTGAGGTCAGGCTTATTGGGCGGTAATTTGACGGTAACGACTTGTCCCCTGTTTTAAAAATAGGAATTACATTAGCCATCTTCCACATATCAGACACTACACCTGTTTGAAGAGATAAATTAAAAATATTAGTTAATGGTTCACAGACTTCCATTTTGCATTCCTTAAGAACCCTTGAAAAAACCTCATCAGGACCCGGTGACTTATTTTGCTTCAGTCGGTCTATCTGCTTCACAACCATTTCACTAGTGACTGTGATGTTACATAATTTATCTTCTTCTGATCCACTATAAAAATTAATTACCGGAATATTATTAGTGTCTTCCTGTGTAAAAACCGAGAGAAAATAATTATTTAAAATCGAGCACATTTCATTCTCTTTGTCAGTAAGATGCCCATAGTTATTTTTAAGGGGACCTATCTTATCTCTGACTTTTGTTCTATATACCTGGAAAAAACTTTTTGGATTAGTTTTAGAATCCCTAGCAACTTTAATTTCATAGTCCCTTTTAGCTTTTCTTATCCCCTTTTTAATGTCCCTCTTAATGTCAATATACTGATTCATAAGATGACCCTCGCCTCTTTTGATACGCCTATAAATTCCTTTCTTATGCCCTAGTAGATATTTCAGCCTATTATTCATCCATTTAGGGTCATTTCTATTTGATCTAATTTCCTTATAAGGGATAAACGTTCTTTGAGCAGCATGTATTGTGTTCAGAAAACTGTCATATTGATAGCTCTCTTCGTTACCCCAGTCAACAGATGATAAGTGTTCTCTAAGCCCATCGTAATCTGCTAAGCGAAAATCTGGGACTGTTACTGAGTTATCCCTACTATCATACTTCCATTCAATTCTAAATGTAATTGATTTGTGGTCGCTAGCACCCAGTTCCTCTGAAACTTCTAAATTATTAACAAGGGATTCATTGTTTGCCAGAACTAAGTCAAGCAGGTTATTTCCCCTTGTAGGTTCTGTCACAAACTGCTTCAAAAAACAATCCTGAACTACTTCTAAGAAATCGTATGATTCTAAATTCCCAGTCAAGAAATTCCAATCAATATGACTAAAGTTAAAGTCTCCTAGAATTACTACATTATCGTGCCTTGTGGCCCTAACAATTTCCTCCCATAGTAGTCTCCCTTGGTCCCTATCTAAATTTGGGGGACGGTATATCACACCTAAAATTAATTTTTCATGCCCCTCTGAAAATTCTATCCAAACAGACTCTGTATGTGTTACTTCAGACTTAATACCCGTTTTTATGCAACAGTTCAAGCGATCTCGGACATACAATGCCACCCCACCCCCCTTCCCGATACTTCTATCTACTTGGAACAATTTAAAACCCTGAATGTGACATTCTGCAGGCATGTCCCGACTTTTTGAATTAAACCACGTCTCAGTAATGGCAAATACATCTATGTTACCTGCACTAGCAACTAGTCTCAACTCGCCCATCTTATTCCTAGCACTGCGACTATTTGTGTAATAAACTTTTAATGACCCTCCTCTCTCTTTACCCTTCCTGCTTTTTTCTATTATTCCACTAAACCTATTACTGTCCTTGTCAATTAGTGCCACTGGCTTTCCAATATCCACCTCATTTTGCCTATTACTAGTTCTCCTAGTACTCATATTACTACCCTGCGACTTCACAGTTTTCCTGCAAAAACCCATACCTCTAACTAATCCTAGTTTAAAGTCCTAACAACCCCCTCAACTGAGTTAGCAAGAAAACCCACACCTGCCCTGGATAAGTGAACCCCATCCCTGGCATACATGTCATTTCGGCCATAGAAGTTGTCCCAGTTGTCAATGAATGGTACTGCATTATCCTTACAGTGTTTATCCAGCCAACAATTAATACCAATTGCTCTGGACAACCATTCATTACCAACACCTCTTCTTGGCAAAATGCCACATATAACAGGGCGCCCCCCCTTCTTCCTAATCATGTCTATAGCTGTCCTGAACTTTCTAACTAAATCCTCACTTCTACGCTTGCCAACATCATTGCCTCCAGCACTGAGGCAAATAATAGGATTGATCCCATTACCGTTCATGATGTTGTCAAGCCGGCTAACAATGTCCTCCATCCCAGCCCCAGGAAAGCATACCCTTTGTCTCCTACTCCTGTCCTTCACGCAGAATGCCCTATCCATGTATCTAACCTGGCTATCCCCAACAACAACAATATTCTTACCTTCCTTGTTGTCGTTCGTCGTGACGATCCCAGTAGTAGACTCACATTCGTCGGGTAGCACCGAGAATGCGTTGGAGGTTTCCACGGGAGTTTCCACAGCAGTCTCTTTCTTCTTCATCGTTTCTGGCTTTCCATTCGTCTTCTTGATCGTCAACTTCGTCGTCCCCTGCTGTCCAGCCACTGACCACGATCCCTTCTTGACCTGAGGACTCGAAACAGGAGGACTACTACGAATCCTCTTGTTTTCTTCGGTCAGTCGCCGTATCTCCATCTTCGCTGCCCTCAATTCTTCCTTAAGTTGCTGGTAAAGTTGCTCGATGGAGGGCATCTTGGTTCAGTCCACGGGAGCAAACAAGACACTTCTTCACAGAGTTAAGTACAGGTCACCACTCAAGAGCTCACAAACAGGTCTTCACAGAGCTAAGTACACGTCACCACTTGTAGAATTCGTCATGACGTTCTCGATGGTCTTCGTTGGGGTTTCTAGGGATGTCTCACTCACGTCTGCCAATGCTTCCTTGGTGCTCGTTGTGGCATTCCCAGTAGAACACTCACATTCGTCAGGTAGCACCGAGAATGAGTTGGAAGTTTCCACGGCAGTCTTCTGGTTTCTCGTTGTAATAAAGTTGGTAGAATTACCGACAATATGTAAAGTAAAAGGACACAAGTGCAACTAATGTGACATTTATTGTGGCAACGTTTCGCTCTCCAGGAGCTTTATCAAGCCATTACAAACAATACATGGACACAGAGGGTATATAAAGTGAGGTGAATACTAGTGAGGTACCATTCTGATGTTCACTAGTGGTAGTAGTAGTAGTAGTAGTGGTAGTGACAAAAGCAATTAATTCGTACATGAGTAAAAGGATATAAAAGCTATTACTTGGGTAACATAAAAATAGGTTGGACAAATATAAACTGGAATGAGGCAGGTTGTTTCAGTGTTCACTCTCTGTGCTTTGTGTAGTATAACAGGATAGACTATGTGATGGCAGGGTTTACTGTTTTCAGGAGGATTCTTGCTAAGACTTCGGAGATGGTGAAGCTGCCGTTGTTTTGTTTAATTGTATTCGAAACAGCGATCAGTGCTGATTCAAGGCACTTGCGTGTGCGGAAATTAGTTTCTTTTATCACTAATTGGGCGTCTCTGAATTTCATAAGATGATTGGTGGAATTTCGGTGTTGTACACAGGCGTTGTTTAAGTTGTCGTTCCTACATGCGTATATGTGTTCATTGAGGCGGGTGTCGAGGTTTCTTGCTGTTTCACCTACGTAGATCTTGTCACAGCCTCCACAGGGTATAGTGTAAACTCCTGCATTGACTGGTTTCTCGTTGTTTCTGCCTCTCCAACCGTTTTCTTAATCTTCAGCTTGGTTCCATGTTGCCCGGCCACTGACCAAGCTCCCCTCTTAACCAGGGGACTCACAACAGGAGGATTACTACGAATCCTCTTGTTCTCCTCCGTTAATCGCCGTATCTCCAGTTTAGCAACTCTGAGTTCTTCTCTCAGCTGCTGGTAAAGCTGCTCAAGAGAGGGCATCCTGGTTCAGATTCACAGAGAGCACACAAACAGGTCTTCACAGAGCTAAGTACACGTCACCACTGAGCTAAGTACACGTCACCACTGAGTCTATAAGATTCCTTGTAAAATTTGCGATAAAGTTTATTACGGTCAAACTGGTAAAAGTCTCGAACTTAGATTAAAACAACATAAATACAACATTAGAACTGGACAAGATTCCAATGCTCTATTTATTCAGGTGAGAGATTTTAACCATCCAATTGATTTTCAAAAAGTTGAGAAAGTAGTATCAAGCAAGTCCATGGTCGACAGGAATATAATTGAATCTTGTTTCATAAAAAGCAGTTTTGACAATATGAATATTTCCTTTGGTTTATATAAATTAGGTTCATTTAATTGCCTTCCTTTGTTTTATTACTTTCATAGTTCCTTGACAATGTGAGTAGTCACGAAAGCGCTTGGAATTTCACTACTCTTTCACAGTGGTTGTTTTGCATATGTATATGATCTTGGCTTAAATAGCAACGTTCATCTTGCCATATAGGACAAGCGAAAATTTGTGTATGCAATAATTTCGCCAAAATCATTTTGAACTTAACGGAAAATATATGTTTCACTGTGTTTGTTTAGAACATAAGAACATAAGAACATAAGAAAGGAGGAACACTGCAGCAGGCCTGTTGGCCCATACTAGGCAGGTCCTTTACAATTCATCCCACTAACAAACATTTGACCAACCCAATTTTCAATGCTACCCAAGAAATAAGCTCTGATGTGCAAGTCCCACTCAAATCCAACCCCTCCCACTCATGTACTTATCCAACCTAAATTTGAAACTACCCAAAGTCCTAGCCTCAATAACCCAACTAGGTAGACTGTTCCACTCATCAACTACCCTATTTCCAAACCAATACTTTCCTATGTCCTTTCTAAATCTAAACTTATCTAATTTAAATCCATTACTGCGGGTTCTCTCTTGGAGAGATATCCTCAAGACCTTGTTAATATCCCCTTTATTAATACCTATCTTCCACTTATACACTTCGATCAGGTCTCCCCTCATTCTTCGTCTAACAAGTGAATGTAACTTAAGAGTCTTCAATCTTTCTTCATAAGGAAGATTTCTAATGCTATGTATTAATTTAGTCATCCTACGCTGAATGTTTTCTAACGAATTTATGTCCATTCTGTAATATGGAGACCAGAATTGAGCTGCATAATCTAGGTGAGGCCTTACTAATGATGTATAAAGCTGCAGTATGACCTCTGGACTTCTGTTGCTTACACTTCTTGATATAAATCCCAGTAATCTATTTGCCTTATTACGTACGCTTAGGCATTGCTGTCTTGATTTAAGGTTGCTGCTTACCATAATCCCCAAGTCCTTTTCGCAATCTGTATGGTTAAGTTCTACATTATTTAACTTATAAGTGCTAGGGTTATGGACACTCCCGAGCTTCAGAACCTTGCATTTATCTACATTGAACTGCATCTGCCACTTTTCTGACCAAGAGTAGAGTTTGTCTAAATCCTCCTGAAGTTCCCTAACATCTACGTTTGAATCAATTATCCTACCTATCTTCGTGTCATCGGCGAATTTGCTCATATCACTAGTAATTCCTTCATCAAGATCATTGATATATATTATAAACAACAACGGGCCCAAGACTGATCCCTGTGGAACGCCACTTGTTACTGATCCCCACTCGGATTTAACCCCATTTATGGACACTCTTTGCTTCCTGTCTGTGAGCCATGATTCGATCCACGAGAGCACCCTTCCCCCAATGCCATGAGCTGCTACTTTCTTCAACAGTCTTTGGTGAGGAACTCTATCAAATGCCTTACTAAAATCTAAGTAAATAATATCAAATTCTTTATCGTGGTCAACAGCCTCAAAAGCTTTACTGAAGAAAGTTAATAAATTAGTTAGACAGGACCGGCCTCTTGTGAATCCATGCTGAGTATCTTTAATCAAGCTATGCTTATCGAGATGGCTTCTTATAATCTCAGCTATAATTGACTCTAGTAATTTGCCTACAATTGAGGTCAGGCTTATTGGGCGGTAATTTGACGGTAACGACTTGTCCCCTGTTTTAAAAATAGGAATTACATTAGCCATCTTCCACATATCAGACACTGCACCTGTTTGAAGAGATAAATTAAAAATATTAGTTAATGGTTCACAGACTTCCATTTTGCATTCCTTAAGAACCCTTGAAAAAACCTCATCAGGACCCGGTGACTTATTTTGCTTCAGTCGGTCTATCTGCTTCACAACCATTTCACTAGTGACTGTGATGTTACATAATTTATCTTCTTCTGATCCACTATAAAAATTAATTACCGGAATATTATTAGTGTCTTCCTGTGTAAAAACCGAGAGAAAATAATTATTTAAAATCGAGCACATTTCATTCTCTTTGTCAGTAAGATGCCCATAGTTATTTTTAAGGGGACCTATCTTATCTCTGACTTTTGTTCTATATACCTGGAAAAAACTTTTTGGGTTAGTTTTAGAATCCCTAGCAACTTTAATTTCATAGTCCCTTTTAGCTTTTCTTATCCCCTTTTTAATGTCCCTCTTAATGTCAATATACTGATTCATAAGATGACCCTCGCCTCTTTTGATACGCCTATAAATTCCTTTCTTATGCCCTAGTAGATATTTCAGCCTATTATTCATCCATTTTGGGTCATTTCTATTTGATCTAATTTCCTTATAAGGGATAAACGTTCTTTGAGCAGCATGTATTGTGTTCAGAAAACTGTCATATTGATAGCTCTCTTCGTTACCCCAGTCAACAGATGATAAGTGTTCTCTAAGCCCATCGTAATCTGCTAAGCGAAAATCTGGGACTGTTACTGAGTTATCCCTACTATCATACTTCCATTCAATTCTAAATGTAATTGATTTGTGGTCGCTAGCACCCAGTTCCTCTGAAACTTCTAAATTATTAACAAGGGATTCATTGTTTGCCAGAACTAAGTCAAGCAGGTTATTTCCCCTTGTAGGTTCTGTCACAAACTGCTTCAAAAAACAATCCTGAACTACTTCTAAGAAATCGTATGATTCTAAATTCCCAGTCAAGAAATTCCAATCAATATGACTAAAGTTAAAGTCTCCTAGAATTACTACATTATCGTGCCTTGTGGCCCTAACAATTTCCTCCCATAGTAGTCTCCCTTGGTCCCTATCTAAATTTGGGGGACGGTATATCACACCTAAAATTAATTTTTCATGCCCCTCTGAAAATTCTATCCAAACAGACTCTGTATGTGTTACTTCAGACTTAATACCCGTTTTTATGCAACAGTTCAAGCGATCTCGGACATACAATGCCACCCCACCCCCCTTCCCGATACTTCTATCTACTTGGAACAATTTAAAACCCTGAATGTGACATTCTGCAGGCATGTCCCGACTTTTTGAGTTAAACCACGTCTCAGTAATGGCAAATACATCTATGTTACCTGCACTAGCAACTAGTCTCAACTCGTCCATCTTATTCCTAGCACTGCGACTATTTGTGTAATATATACTTAAGGACCCTCCACTCTCTTTACCCTTCCTGCTCCTTTCTGTTATTCCACTAAACTTATTACTGTCCTTGTCAATTAGTGCCACTGGCTTTCCAATATCCACCTCATTTTGCCTATTACTAGTTCTCCTAGTACTCATGTTACTACCCTGCGACTTCACAGTTTTCCCGCCAAAACCCATACCACTAACTATTCCTAGTTTAAAGACCTAACAGCTCCCTCCACTGCGTTGGCCAGTGCTCCCACCCCACACCTAGATAAGTGAACCCCATCCCTGGCATACATGTCATTTCTGCCATAGAAAAGGTCCCAGTTGTCAATGAATGTTACCGCATTTTCCTTACATACTTGTCCAGCCAGCAATTGACACCAATTGCTCTGGACAACCATTCATTTCCAACTCCTCTCCTTGGCAAAATGCCACATATGACAGGTTTCCCACCCTTCTTCCCAATTATCTCTATTGCTGACCTATACCTGCTAATCAGGTCCTCACTCCTACGTCTGCCAACATCGTTGCCTCCAGCACTGAGACAGATAATAGGATTGCTCCCATTACCTCTCATGATGTCATCCAGACGGCTAACAATATCCTTCATCCCAGCCCCAGGAAAACACACTCTCTGCCTCCTACTCCTATCCTTCAAACAGAATGCCCTATCCATGTACCTAATCTGGCTATCCCCAACAACAACAATGTTTTTACCTTCCTTGGCGTCGTCCGTCGTGATGCTCCGAGTAGTCGACTCACATTCGCCAGGTAGCATTACACCACTTGTAGAATTCGTCAAGACGTTCTCGATGGTCTTCGTTGGGGTTTCTAGGGATGTCTTACTCACGTCTGCCAATGCTTCTTTGGTGTTCGTTGTGGCATTCCCAGCAGAACACTCACATTCGTCAGGTAGCACCGAGAATGAGTTGGAAGTTTCCACGGTAGTCTTCTGGTTTCTCGTTGTTTCCGCCTCTCCAACCGTTTTCTTGATCTTCAGCTTGGTTCCATGTTGCCCGGCCACTGACCAAGCTCCCCTCTTAACCTGGGGACTCACAACAGGAGGATTACTACGATTCCTCTTGTTCTCCTCCGTTAATCGCCGTATCTCCAGTTTAGCAACTCTGAGTTCTTCTCTCAGCTGCTGGTAAAGCTGCTCAAGAGAGGGCATCCTGGTTCAGATTCACAGAGAGCACACAAACAGGTCTTCACAGAGCTAAGTACACGTCACCACTGCTAAAATAAAGCTAAGTACACGTCACCACTGACACACACACACACACACACACACACACACACACACACACACACACACAGGGAGATTGCCTGAGGCATGGAAGACAGCAAATGTAGTCCCAATCTTTAAAAAAGGAGACAGACATGAAGCATTAAACTACAGACCAGTGTCACTGACATGTATAGTATGCAAAATCATGGAGAAGATTATCAGGAGAAGAGTGGTGGAACACCTAGAAAGGAATGATCTCATCAACAGCAGCCAACATGGTTTCAGGGACGGGAAATCCTGTGTCACAAACCTACTGGAGTTCTATGACATGGTGACAGCAGTAAGACAAGAGAGAGAGGGGTGGGTGGATTGCATTTTCTTGGACTGCAAGAAGGCGTTTGACACAGTTCCACACAAGAGATTGGTGCAAAACCTGGAGGACCAAGCAGGGATAACAGGGAAGGCACTACAATGGATCAGGGAATACTTGTCAGGAAGACAGCAGCGAGTCATGGTACGTGGCGAGGTGTCAGAGTGGGCACCTGTGACCAGCGGGGTCCCACAGGGGTCAGTCCTAGGACCAGTGCTGTTTCTGGTATTTGTGAACGACATGACGGAAGGAATAGACTCTGAGGTGTCCCTGTTTGCAGATGACGTGAAGTTGATGAGAAGAATTCACTCGATCGAAGACCAGGCAGAACTACAAAGGGATCTGGACAGGCTGCAGACCTGGTCCAGCAATTGGCTCCTGGAGTTCAATCCCACCAAGTGCAAAGTCATGAAGATTGGGGAAGGGCAAAGAAGGCCGCAGACGGAGTACAGTCTAGGGGGTCAGAGACTACAAACCTCACTCAAGGAAAAAGATCTTGGGGTGAGTATAACACCAGGCACATCTCCTGAAGCGCACATCAACCAAATAACTGCTGCAGCATATGGGCGCCTAGCAAACCTCAGAACAGCATTCCGACATCTTAATAAGGAATCGTTCAGGACCCTGTACACCGTATACGTTAGGCCCATATTGGAGTATGCGGCATCAGTTTGGAACCCACACCTAGCCAAGCACGTGAAGAAACTAGAGAAAGTGCAAAGGTTTGCAACAAGACTAGTCCCAGAGCTAAGAGGTATGTCCTACGAGGAGAGGTTAAGGGAAATCAACCTGACGACACTGGAGGACAGGAGAGATAGGGGGGACATGATAACGACATACAAAATACTGAGAGGAATTGACAAGGTGGACAAAGACAGGATGTTCCAGAGATTGGACACAGTAACAAGGGGACACAGTTGAAAGTTGAAGACACAGATGAATCACAGGGATGTTAGGAAGTATTTCTTCAGCCACAGAGTAGTCAGTAAGTGGAATAGTTTGGGAAGCGATGTAGTGGAGGCAGGATCCATACATAGCTTTAAGCAGAGGTATGATAAAGCTCACGGCTCAGGGAGAGTGACCTAGTAGCGATCAGTGAAGAGGCGGGGCCAGGAGCTCGGACTCGACCCCCGCAACCTCAACTAGGTGAGTACACCACGAGCTATGACTCGACCCCTGCAACCACACATAGGAGAGTACACACACACTTAACCTTAACAAGACAAGTAGAAGAGAAGAAGCAAGAGCTGATTTTTTGCCCTCGACTTTGGCCCTATTCTAGCACAGCCAATTTTATTGACTTTAACAACATGTAAGAATGAATTTAATGAGGAGAGTGAACCTTCTTTTCCCATTGTGTCCTATTTTATTACATATTATAGAAATTAAGAAAGAGATAAATGAGAACGAGGTTTAGACAGGTTGACTCACGATATCGTAAAAACGTGATTCCAAATAAACCACGATATGAGTGGGGTTAGAACCCTGGGTTCTAACCCCACCCTTAAGGGAGTATAATCAAATATTACTATTACTATAATAATAATAATAGCAATAATAATAGCAATAATAATAACAATAATCATAATACTCGGCGTTTAGGTTGGAGGATGGGCGTCGCCTGGATACCCACAGTCATGGGCATTAAAACACACACACACACACACACACACACACACACACACACACACACACACACACACACACACACAAATTCATCTTTCAATATGTTTCTAAGCAAGCTCTTGTGGCGAGGTTTTGATTTACGAGGCGGGCCTCCCTCTGCCAAGAGCCCCAAATGAGAGATTGTGAGCGGCGAGGCGGCCCGAATAAGAAGAATTGATGGCAGGAGAACGACACAAACATTGCATCAAAACAGCAGTGTTAAACCGAGCCTCGGGGGACCCTGGCTAATTCAGGAATGTTGACATTGTTTTATCAGCAGGAGGTGCGTGTTGAAAGATATTTTTTTTGTTAAAATAAGCTAGTTTAGGCTTATTAGATTACCCAAAATTCATGTCTAAATAATAATGTATCGTCACAAATAATAACAACAATAATAATAATAATCTTTATTTCTACAAGTACATGATGCAACTTATACAGACCATAGCTGACATCAATGACACTACTATATAGAAAGCCCATTGTTATGCAGAGCATTTCCCGCAAATTAAGTTAATGTTGACCCGCAAGATGCGACCCGCACCAGTCGGCTAACACCCAGGTACCTATTTACTGCGAAGTGAACAGGGACAGCAGGTGTCTTAAGGAAACACGAACTAATGTTTGCACCCGTACCGGGGACCGAACCACGGACCTCAATGTGTGAGCTTAAGGCTCTACTAACCGATCTACTTGTTTAGTGTTTACACAGGTGAATTAAAAAACACACACACACACACACACACACACACACACACACTCACACACACACACACACACACACACACACACACACACACACACACACACACACACACCCTCTCTTATTCGAATGCGAAAGCATAACTGTCATGAAGGCCATAAAGCTCACTGCTAGTGTGACAGTGCTAGAAGACACTGCTAGTGTGACAGTGCTAGAAGACACTGCTAGTGTGACAGTGCTAGAAGACACTGCTATTGTGACAATGCTAGTGTGAGTGCTAGAAGACACTGCTAGTGTGACAGTGCTAGAAGACACTGCTAGTGTGACAATGCTAGTGTGAGTGCTAGAAGACACTGCTAGTGTGACAGTGCTAGAAGACACTGTTAGTGTGACAGTGCAAGAAGACACTGCTAGTGTGACAATGCTAGAAGACAATGCTAGTGTGACAATGCTAGAAGACACTGTTAGTGTGACAGTGCTTGAAGACACTGCTAGTGTGACAATGCTAGAAGACAATGCTAGTGTGACAATGCTAGAAGACACTGCTAGTGTGACAGTGCTAGAAGACACTGCTAGTGTGACAGTGCTAGAAGACACTGCTATTGTGACAGTGCTAGAATACACTGCTAGTGTGACAGTGCTAGAAGACACTGCTAGTGTGACACTGCTAGAAGACACTAGTGACACTGCTATAAGACACTGCTAGTGTGACAGTGCTAGAAGACACTGCTAGTGTGACAGTGCTAGAAGACACTGCTAGTGTGACACTGCTAGAAGACACTGCTAGTGTGACAGTGATAGAAGACACTGCTATTGTGGCAGTGCTAGAAG
>NC_091295.1:47301334-47316334 GCF_038502225.1 Cherax quadricarinatus
CTACTTGTATGTCTCATAACAAAATGCTTTCAAATGAGCTGATGTAGGTAATAGAGCCTTAGCTTCGCCAATAAAGTTAGGAATCCTTAACCTGCAAATAGCTGTCAATAAAGCTAGGATCCTTAACCTTGTCAAACCCTGTGTAGAGTGAGAGAGAGAGAGAGAGTGAGAGTGAGAGAGAGAGAGAGGGAGAGAGAGAGTGAGAGAGAGAGAGAGAGAGAGAGAGAGAGAGAGAGAGAGAGAGAGAGAGAGAGAGAGAGAGAGAGAGAGAGAGAGAGAGAGAGAGAGAGAGAGAGAGAGAGAGAGAGAGAGAGAGAGAGAGAGAGAGAGAGAGAGAGAGAGAGAGAGAGAGAGAGAGAGAGAGTGAGAGAGAGAGAGAGAGAGAGAGAGAGAGAGAGAGAGAGAGAGAGAGAGAGAGAGAGAGAGAGAGAGAGAGAGAGAGAGAGAGAGAGAGAGAGAGAGAGAGAGAGAGAGAGAGAGAGAGAGAGAGAGAGAGAGAGAGAGAGAGAGAGAGAGAGAGAGGAGAGAGAGAGGAGAGAGAGAGAGGAGAGAGAGAGAGAGGAGAGAGAGAGAGAGAGAGAGAGAGAGAGAGAGAGAGAGAGAGAGAGAGAGAGAGAGATGGCAAGTAACATTTGCACCTGAAAAAACGCAAATGATGTTCGTCTCTAGGCACCATGATGGTAATGCTGGCGCAGTAGTAAGGATGAATGGGACGATGTTGGCACCTGGAGAAGAAGTTGATATCCTTGGGGTGAAATTTGACTCCAAACTAACCATGAAGAACCATGTTGTAAATCTTGCAAACAAGGCAGCCAGGAAGCTTTACAGCACTTCGCCGTATCTCGCATCTGCTGACAGTAGGGGTTGCAAGATCCTGTACGAGGCACAAGTACGCTCACACCTTGAGTATGCTCCACTTTCTTGGTTTGCCTGCCCCCTCCTCATCTGCGACTGCTTGACAGAGTAGAGAACAGAGCAAGACGTCTCATCTCTCGCCTGGACCCATCCTGGATAGATCTGTCATTTCAGCAGAGCCTTCAACATAGGAGGGATGTGGGTGGCCTTACTGTTATGTACAAGGCCAATATTGTCAAAATACCACACTTGGATCCACTTCGAGGACAGCGTGAAACAAGCTTTTATGCCACAAGACGGGCAGAAAGCAGCAACTTCACTCTGGCTGTACCCTTCTCCAGAACATCACTCCATCTGAGATCATACATACCCAGGATGACTCGAGTATGGAACACATTCGTACAGCATAATGATGTCAACGAGATAACGTCAGTTGATCAAATGAAAATGCTGGCCCACAGATGGCTCCAACTTCATCCTGTTCCCTACTTGTATGTCTCATAACAAAATGCTTTCAAATGAGCTGATGTAGGTAATAGCTCTTAGCTTTGACAACCAAAGTAGAATCCTTAACCTGTAAATAGCTGTCAAAGCTAGGATCCTTAACCTTGTCAAACCCTGTGTAAAGATATAGAGAGAGAGAGAGAGAGAGTGAGAGAGAGAGAGAGAGAGAGAGAGAGAGAGAGAGAGAGAGTGAGAGAGAGAGAGAGAGAGAGAGAGAGAGAGAGAGAGAGAGAGAGAGAGAGAGTGAGAGAGAGAGAGAGAGAGAGAGAGAGAGAGAGAGAGAGAGAGAGAGAGAGAGAGAGTGAGAGAGAGAGAGAGAGAGAGAGAGAGAGAGAGAGAGAGAGAGAGAGAGAGAGAGTGAGAGAGAGAGAGAGAGAGAGAGAGAGAGAGAGAGAGAGAGAGAGAGTGAGAGAGAGAGAGAGAGAGAGAGAGAGAGAGAGAGAGAGAGAGAGAGAGAGAGAGAGAGAGAGAGAGAGAGAGAGAGAGAGAGAGAGAGAGAGAGAGAGAGAGAGAGAGAGAGAGAGAGAGTGAGAGAGAGAGAGAGAGAGAGAGAGAGAGAGAGAGAGAGAGAGAGAGAGAGAGAGAGAGAGAGAGAGAGAGAGAGAGACACGGAGAGAGTGAGAGAGAGAGAGAGAGAGAGAGAGAGAGAGAGAGAGAGAGAGAGAGAGAGAGAGAGAGAGAGAGAGAGAGAGAGAGAGAGAGAGAGAGAGAGAGAGAGAGAGAGAGAGAGAGAGAGAGAGAGAGAGAGAGAGAGAGAGAGAGAGAGAGAGAGAGAGAGAGGGAGAGAGAGAGAGGGAGAGAGAGAGAGTGAGAGAGAGAGAGAGAGAGAGAGAGAGAGAGAGAGAGAGAGAGAGAGAGAGAGAGAGAGAGAGAGAGAGAGAGAGAGAGAGAGAGTGAGAGAGAGAGAGAGAGAGAGAGAGAGAGAGAGAGAGAGAGAGAGAGAGAGAGAGAGAGAGAGAGAGAGAGAGAGAGAGGCCAATATTGTCAAAATACCACACTTGGATCCACTTCGAGGACAGCGAAACAAGCTTTTATGCCACAAGACGGGCAGAAAGCAGCAACTTCACTCTGGCTGTAATTCTCCAGAACATCACTCCATCTGAGATCACCATACCCAGGATGACTCGAGTATGGAACACATTCGTTCAGCATAATGATGTCAACGAGATAACGTCAGTTGATCAAATGAAAATGCTGGCCCACAGATGGCAACCAACTTCATCCTGTTCCCTACTTGTATGTCTCATAACAATAAAAATGCTTTCAAATGAGCTGATGTAGGTAACAGCTCTTAGCTTGTCAATAAAGTTAGGAATCCTTAACCTGTAAATAGCTTGTCAATAAAGCTAGGGATTCTTAACCTTGTCAAACCATGTGTAAAAAAAAAAAAAAAAAAAAAAAAAAAAACAGAGAGAGAGAGAGAGAGAGTGAGAGAGAGAGAGTGAGAGAGAGAGAGAGAGAGAGAGAGAGAGAGAGAGAGAGAGAGAGAGAGAGAGAGAGAGAGAGAGAGAGAGAGTCAAGAGTGGTGATAATTAAGGAGTGCGCATCTGACAAGGTAGTCATTAGTGTTCATTAACGACCGTCAATATATTGCCAATTACCGCATCAGGCTGACTACACTCACAACACCACATCAAGGGTGATACGACTGCCAGAGCGTCAATGGGGTACCACTACAACAGTGTCAATGGGGTACCACTACAACAGTGTCAATGGGGTACCACTACAACAGCGTCAATGGGGTACCACTACAACAGCGTCAATGGGGTACCACTACAACAGCGTCAATGGGGTACCACTACAACATCGTCAATGGGGTACCACTACAACAGCGTCAATGGGGTACCACTACAACAGCGTCAATGGGGTACCACTACAACAGCGTCAATGGGGTACCACTACAACATCGTCAATGGGGCTACCACTACAACATCGTCAATGGGGTACCACTACAACAGCGTCAATGGGGTACCACTACAACAGCGTCAATGGGGTACCACTACAACATCGTCAATGGGGCTACCACTACAACATCGTCAATGGGGCTACCACTACAACATCGTCAGTGGGGCTACCACTACAACATCGTCAATGGGGTACCACTACAACAGCGTCAATGGGGTACCACTACAACATCGTCAATGGGGTACCACTACAACAGCGTCATTGGAGCTACCACTACAACAGCGTCAATGGGGTACCACTACAACATCGTCAATGGGGTACCACTACAACATCGTCAATGGGGTACCTCTACAACAGCGTCATTGGAGCTACCACTACAACAGCGTCAATGGGGTACCACTACAACAGCGTCAATGGGGTACCACTACAACAGCGTCAATGGGGTACCACTACAACAGCGTCAATGGGGTACCACTACAACAGCGTCAATGGGGTACCACTACAACAGCGTCAATGGGGTACCACTACAACAGCGTCAATGGGGTACCACTACAACATCGTCAATGGGGCTACCACTACAACATCGTCAATGGGGTACCACTACAACAGCGTCAATGGGGTACCACTACAACAGCGTCAATGGGGTACCACTACAACATCGTCAATGGGGCTACCACTACAACAGCGTCAATGGGGCTACCACTACAACATCGTCAATGGGGCTACCACTACAACATCGTCAGTGGGGCTACCACTACAACATCGTCAATGGGGTACCACTACAACAGCGTCAATGGGGTACCACTACAACATCGTCAATGGGGTACCACTACAACAGCGTCATTGGAGCTACCACTACAACAGCGTCAATGGGGTACCACTACAACATCGTCAATGGGGTACCACTACAACATCGTCAATGGGGTACCTCTACAACAGCGTCATTGGAGCTACCACTACAACAGCGTCAATGGGGTACCACTACAACAGCGTCAATGGGGTACCACTACAACAGCGTCAATGGGGTACCACTACAACAGCGTCAATGGGGTACCACTACAACTTCGTCAATGGGGTACCACTACAACAGCGTCAATGGGGTACCACTACAACAGCGTCCATGGGGCTACCACTACAACATCGTCAATGGGGCTACCACTACAACATCGTCAATGGGGTACCACTACAACAGCGTCAATGGGGTACCACTACAACAGCGTCAATGGGGCTACCACTACAACATCGTCAATGGGGCTACCACTACAACATCGTCAATGGGGCTACCACTACAACAGCGTCAATGGGGTACCACTACAACAGCGTCAATGGGGCTACCACTACAACATCGTCAATGGGGCTACCACTACAACATCGTCAATGGGGTACCACTACAACATCGTCAATGGGGGTACAACCACGTTATCTTCAATGGTTCTACAATAACAATAACAATAAGGCTACAACTAGAGGCTGGTAGAGTTTCGACTTTGTGTCTTCATCTCTCAGCTCACGAAAGGCTTAACGAACTTGAACAGAACTGGAAATGTCTCTCAGACAAGAGGTTTTTAAGGAAAAGTGGCAGATTGTCCCGGAGGCCTAAGGAACGAGCTTGGGTCAAGACGTTATATCTCCAAGATGTATTATATGCCTTTTCCAGATCAAAAAATAATGCGATAACCGAGAGGTTACTAACAAAGGCATTACGAACATAGGTATGGAGAATGGATGTTTGAAATGGAAAGGTGTACTGTTATGTGTACATTGGAAAAGCATACTGGCGCTTCATGGATGAGAATAACTGTGTAAATTGTGTTCGTAAATTGAGCCCTTAAACTGTGTCCGTAAATTGAGCCCCTCATCCACCCTTCTGTTAACTCATCTATAACTGTTTATTACAATTGAGTTCATTGTATTGCACTCTTTAATGTTCATTAAAAGTAAATTATAAATAAAATGCTATGAATCTATGAATAAAACACCCGCTAATTGTGTTAAGCGCCCATGAACACAAGACCTATAAGATATAGATCCATAAACACTAGAAATCATAATTATATCACTGACCAGTGAACACAAATCCTGCTGTGTTATGGCCCCGAGAACACACGAACTTGGTACGACTCATACCAGAAATCTTAACTAGAGAGTATTATTTCACAATTGACAATATCACGTTCATGATATGCAAGCTGACAGAAGCTGGGGCCCCTTTGTGATACATCACGGGAAGGTGAACGGGTAGAAAGATCATGAAAAGTCTGCAAGGATGATCTTCAAAAGGCGAGAAAATAAAGAAATGTATCAGGTTGGTGCTGGTAGAATATTCAAAAACAGAGAAACATACAGGGGCAAGCTTTAGAGAGAAATAAAGAGTAAAAGGCAAGCTTAAGAGAGAAATAAAGAGTAAAAGGTAAGCTTTAGAGGGAAATAAAGAGTCAGAATCAGAGAGCAGCAGTCTCCACTCAACCCTCCCGCAGTGTAATACTATGCAACACTTACAAACTATGGCAGACTAACTCAGAAGTCTCTCTCTTCATCAACTTTAGAAGCATCGTACACAACCCTTACATAATAGAAAACTACGCCACATAGCAAAGAAGTGCTCCTACAAGTCTAGCAGCACAATACATTGCTGTCGTACATTGGGACACTCAGCCAGAGTGTGCACACAACTCCGCTTCCCGGAGCATGGACCACCATGGCTATAAAAGAAGAAATATGGCCAGGTTTTGAAGCGTTTGTTCATCAGCAGTTTCGTGGTCGTCAAGGGTGACATACAACCTCGTAACATTTTCTCCAGATGTACAAGTCGCAAATCCTAAAACTCACAGACCAGTGAGTTTTAAGACTCATTTGCCATGGGTTCAACCCCAACCAGTTCGCTGATTTGGCTGCAATCGTGTCGTTACGGCTTCGTGAGTCGGATGTACAGGTAGTCAGCAGCACGTAGGAAGGTAATGTGCGATCAGCGGAGGTAATATCTATCCTCCAACGGCCCTGAATACCTCACAGTAGTTCAGCACATCGCGTAAAATAAATCGAAAAGCGAATAAAGGATTTTATAAACCAACTTCCCATGTGCACTACCCACAAGAAAGTTAACACACAAACATATTTCTACATAACTTTTAGCAAAAGGGGAGATCCCAGTGTTGCCTCACTCATATAAACAGCGTTAACTGCATCCTCTTGAGTGAGGGGGGGAAGATAAACATTGTGGAACTGGTAGCAACGTGCTGGGAGATTGATGCTGAGAAGGTCAGAAATGAAAATAAGCAGAAATGAAGGTGATTTGGAAGGAAGCAGTGGAGGAAACGGATAAATATGATGGAAGAGGAAGGCCAGAAGAGAGACAGGGAAGACATGACCTTAATAGCCAACTGGGAGAGGAACTCTGACGGGGGAAACAGGAAAAAGGAAAGACCAGGAAATCGTTCCAGTGAGACTTGGAAGAGGTAAATGGAAAAGCCATAGACGAAAACTCAGAACTTACGTCAGAACTTGCTGTGCAAACACCAGCCGAGGAGGAATTTAAACTATTTCTTCACACTTATTCATAGATAACCAAAGTTGAATGTCTTTCATAAACTGGAAAAATATAAGTAATAGTTGCAACATAAAATAACTAGGTTAATATCTGTGTATAATTAATAACAACACTGCGACTAGACGTGAGATTGAACCCGTGTTGTTTTAGCCCACCTCATGGTGAGCGAAAATTTACGTTCTAACCCTCTGGACCATACAAGGATGGTCCAGTGGGTTTGAGCGTCGTGATTTTTCGCTCATCATGAGGCAGGCTACAACAACACGGGTTCGATCCCCCGGCTAGTCGCAGTGTTGTTAATGATAAAATAACACTCGTTCGTGGTTACAATACTATTTGTGTATATAAACATTCAATAATGGTGAGTTTGTGCTGTGACAGCAGCCTTCCAGGGAGGTACCACCATCCTGTGATACCAGGTTGGTAATAACCTACATTTACACAAGTATGTGTACAACGTATACAGGCCTAGCTGACATCAGTGACATGCTATATAGAAAGCACTGGTTATGAAGAGCATTTCGGGCAAATTTGTTTAATTTTGTCCCCAGGATGCGACCCACACCAGTCAGTTAACACCCAGGAAGACAGCAACCTTCCATTTAGGCACTTCCGTTATGTCAGACCAGGCATGCATGGTAGCAAGCTAGAAGACCAACTATCCAAGTACTACCATCCTATCATACAAGCTATTAGGCTGGTAACAAGAACTATCCAAGTCACACACACACACACACACACACACATCGTGGAGCTAAAAGTGGAGAGGGCAACAGGAGTAGAAAGGAAAAAGCCAAACTATAAAAGGGAGGACTACACAGGAATGAGGACCTTCCTGCAGGAGGTTCAGTGGGAACAGGAGTTGGTAGGAGAATCAGTAAACGAAATGATGGACTTCGTAACAACAAAATGCAAGGAGGCAGAGGAAAGGTTTGTTCCCAAGGGTAACAGAGATAATGGGAAGGACAGAAAGAGCCCTTGGTTTACCCGAAGGTATAGGGAGGCAAAAACTAAGTGCTCTAGAGAATGGAAAAAGTGCAGAAGGCAAAGGACTCAGGAAAATAAAGAGATTAGTCGACGAGCCAGAAACGAGTATGCATAGATAAGGAAGGAGGCGCAGCGACAGTATGAAAACGACATAGCATCGAAAGTCAAGTCTGACCCGAAACTGCTTTACATCAGGAGGAAGGCAACAGTCAAGGACCAAGTAATCAGGCTGAGGATAGAAGGTGGGGACCTCACAAGAAACGACCAAGAAGTATGTGAGGAACTCAACATGAGATTTCAGGAAGCATTTACAGTTGAGGCTGAACGGACACTGGGAAGACAAAACAGTGGGGTACATCAACAAGGGATATACCAAAAAGTGTTGGATGAATTACACACAACTGAGGAGGAGGTGGAGAAGCTCCTAAGTGACCCTGATACCTCAAAGGCGGTGGGACCGGACATCTCTCCGTGGGTCCTTAGAGAGGGAGCAGAGACACTACATGTGCCACTAACCAAAATCTTCAACTCTTCCCTTGAAACTGGGCAACTACCTGAAATATGGAAGAAGGCAAATATAGTCCCCATCTTTAAGAAATGAGACATAAATGAAGCAATAAATTATAGGCCAGTGTCACAGACGTGTATAATATGCAAAGTCATGGAGAAGATTATCAGGAGGAGAGTGGTGGAGCACTTGAAGTGGAACAAGATTATAAACGACAGTCAGCACAGATTCATGGAAGGCAAATCCTGTGTCACAACCCTAGAGTTTTATGACAAGGTAACTGAAGTAAGAAATGAGAGGGAGGGGTGGGTTGATTGCATTTTCTTGGACTGCAAGAAGGTCTTCGAGACAGTTCCTCACAAGAGATTAGTGCAGAAGCTAGAGGAACAGGCACATATAACAGAAAGGGCACTGCAATGGATCAGAGAATACCTAACAGGGAGGCAACAGCGAGTCATGGTCAGTGATGAGGTATCACAGTGGGCGCCGGTGACGAGCGGGGCCCCACAAGGGTCAGTCCTGCTATTCTTGGTATATGTGAACATGACGGAAGGGATAGACTCAGAAGTGTCCCTGTTTGCAGATGATGTGAAGCTAATGAGGAGAATTAAATCAGATGCGGACCAGACAGGTCTACCAAGAGACCTAGACAGGCTGGATGCGTGGTCCAGCAACTGGCTCCTAGAATTTAACCCCGCCAAATGTAAAGTCATGAAGATCGGAGAAGGGCAAAGAAAACCGCAGACAGAGTATAGGCTAGGAGGCCAAAGGCTGCAAACCTCACTCAAGGAGATAGATCTAGGAGCGAGTATAATACTGAGTACGTCGCGAGAAGCACATATTAACCAGATAACTGCTGCGGCATATGGACGCTTGGCAAACCTGAGAATAGCGTTCCGGTACCTCAGTAAGGAATCGTTCAAGACTTTATACACTGTGTACGTCAGGCTCATACTGGAGTACGCAGCACCAGTTTGGAACCCACACCTGGTCAAACACTTCAAGACATTAGAGAAAGTGCAAAGGTTTGCAACAAGGCTGGTTCCAGAGCTAAGGAGAATGTTCTATGAAGAAAGGTTAAGGGAAATCGGTCTGACGACACTGCAGGACAGGAGGGTCAGGGGAGACATGATAACGACATACAAAATACTGCGTGGAATAGACAAAGTGGACAGAGACAGGATGTCCAAAGATGGGTCTCAGATGAGTCAAAGGGATGTTAGGAAGTATTTCTCCAGCCACAGAGTTGTTAGGGAGTGGTAGAGTCTGGCAAGCAATGTAGTGGAGGCAGGAACTATACATAGTTTTAAAACGAGGTATGATGAAGCTCATGGAGCAGGGAGAGGGAGGACCTAGCAGCGGTCAGTGAAGAGGCGGGGCCAGGAGCTGAGTCTCGACCCCTGCAACCACAATTAGGTGAGTACACACACACACACACACATACACACACAGACACACACACACAAACAGACACACACACACACACACACACAGACACACACACACACACAGACACACACACACACACAGACACACACACACAGACACAGACACAGACACACACACACACACACACACACACACACACACACACACACAGACACACACACACACACACACACACACACACACACACACACACACACACACACAGGTATGATTCAGCTCAGGCAGCAGAGTGAGGACCTAGTAGCGATCAGTGAAGAGGCGGGGCCAGGAGCTGAGTCTCGACCCCTGCAACCACAATTAGGTGAGTACAATTAGGTGAGTACAGACACACATACACACACACACAGAATAACCCAGGATCAAATGGAAGGACAAGCGCACCCCCCAGAAACACCTGCAGAAGGACTCCAGCCACGACACCCCAAGGCAACTGAACAATCCAAACCAACCATCACACACCGATCCCTCTGTTTCCACCCCCCGCACCACAGTTACAGTATTAGAACAGAAGTTGAAGGTTTGGTACACAAATGCAGATGGATTAACGAATAAACATGAGGAATGGCAAGAAAGAATCAATGAGAAGTCCCCAGACATCATAGCAGTTACAGAAACAAAACTCATGGAGACAATAACAGATGCAATCTTCCCACCAGGATACCAGATCATGAGGAAAGATAGAAGGGGCAGGGGGGGAGGTGGGGTTGCTCTGCTCGTAAAAAACAGATGGAAATTCGAGAAAATGGAAGGAATAGATGAGACGGGAGAAAGAGACTACATAGCAGGTACACTTCAGTCGGGGGAACACAAAGTGGTCATTGCAGTGATGTATAATCCACCACAGAACTGCAGGAGGCCAAGAGAGGAATATGAAGAGAGCAACAGAGCAATGGTGGACACACTTGCTGAGGTGGCAAGAAGAGCTCACTCCAGCAGAGCAAAGTTGCTGGTTATGGGGGATTTCAACCACAGGGAGATTGACTGGGAAAACCTGGAGCCACATGGGGGTCCCGAAACATGGAGAGCCAGGATGTTGGACGTGGTGCTGGAAAACCTCATGCACCAACATGTTAAGGACACTACCAGAGTGAGAGGGGAGGATGAACCAGCAAGATTGGACCTTGTGTTCACCCTGGGCAGCTCAGACATTGAGGACATCAAGTATGAGAGTCCCCTAGGAGCTAGCGACCACGTGGTTCTGTGCTTTGAATACTTAGTAGAGCTGCAAGTGGAGAGAATAACAGGAGTAGAATGGGAAAAACCTGACTATAAAAGAGGGGACTACATAGGGTTGAAGAACTTCCTGCGGGAGGTCCAGTGGGACAGAGAACTGGCAGGAAAGCCAGTAAATGAAATGATGGAATATGTAGCAACAAAATGCAAGGAGGCAGTGGAAAGGTTCATTCCCAAGGGCAACAGTAACAACGGGAAGACCAGAACAAGCCCCTGGTTCACCCGACGGTGTAAGGAGGCAAAAACAAAGTGCAATAGAGAATGGAAAAAGTACAGAAGGCAGAGAACACACGAAAATAGGGAGATCAGTCGCAGAGCCAGGAATGAGTACGCACAGGTAAGGAGGGAGGCCCAGCGACAGTATGAAAATGACATAGCATCGAGAATCAAGACTGACCCGAAACTGTTGTATAGCCACATAAGGAGGAAGACAACAGTCAAAGACCAGGTGATCAGATTAAGGACAGAAGGTGGAGAACTCACAAGAAATGATCAGGAGGTATGCGAGGAGCTGAACAGGAGATTTAAGGAAGTTTTTACAGTAGAGACAGGAAGGGCTGTGGGAAGACAGAACAGAAGGGAACATCAAGAGGGAATATACCAACAAGTGTTGGATGACATACGAACAACTGAGGAGGAGGTGAAGAAGCTCTTAAGTGACCTTGACACCTCAAAGGCGATGGGACCGGACAACATCTCCCCATGGGTCCTTAGAGAAGGAGCAGAGATGCTGTGTGTGCCTCTAACCACAATCTTCAACACATCCCTTGAAACTGGGCAACTACCTGAGAAATGGAAGACAGCTAATGTAGTCCCCATATTTAAGAAAGGAAACAGAAACGAGGCACTAAACTACAGACCTGTGTCTCTGACATGTATCGTGTGCAAAGTCATGGAGAAGATTATCAGGAGGAGAGTGGTCGAACACCTGGAAAGGAACAAGATTAAAAATGAAAACCAGCATGGGTTCATGGAAGGCAAATCTTGTATCACAAACCTCCTGGAGTTTTATGACAAGGTAACAGAAGACACGAGAGAGAGGGTTGGGTAGATTGCGTTTTCCTAGACTGCAGGAAGGCCTTTGACACAGTTCCCCACAAGAGATTAGTGCAGAAGCTAGAGGATCAGGCACACGTAAAAGGAAGGGCACTGCAATGGATAAGGAAATACCTGACAGGGAGGCAGCAACGAGTCATGGTACGTGAAGAGGTATCACAGTGGGCGCCTGTTACGAGCGGGGTCCCACAGGGGTCAGTTCTAGGACCAGTGCTATTTTTGATATATGTGAACGACATGATGGAAGGAATAGACTCTGAAGTGTCCCTGTTCGCAGATGACGTGAAGTTGATGAGAAGAATTAAATCGGACGAGGATGAGGCAGGACTGCAAAGAGACCTGGAGAGGCTGGACATGTGGTCCAGTAACTGGCTTCTCGAATTCAATCCAGCCAAATGCAAAGTCATGAAGATTGGGGAGGGGCAAAGAAGACCGCAGACAGAGTATAGGCTAGGTGGACAAAGACTACAGACCTCACTCAGGGAGAAAGACCTTGGGGTGACCATAACACCGAGCACATCACCGGAGGCACACATCAACCAAATAACTGCTGCAGCATACGGGCGCCTGGCAAACCTGAGAATAGCGTTCCGATACCTTAATAAGGAATCGTTCAAGACACTGTACACTGTGTATGTTAGGCCCATACTGGAGTATGCAGCACCAGTCTGGAACCCACACCTGGTCAAGCACGTCAAGAAGTTAGAGAAAGTACAAAGGTTTGCAACAAGGCTAGTCCCAGAGCTCAAGGGAATGTCGTACGAGGAAAGGTTAAGGGAAATCGGACTGACGACACTGGAGGACAGAAGGGTCAGGGGAGACATGATAACGACATACAAGATACTGCGGGGAATAGACAAAGTGGACAGAGATAGGATGTTCCAGAGAGGGGACACAGGGACAAGGGGTCACAACTGGAAGCTGAAGACTCAGACGAGTCACAGGGACGTTAGGAAGTATTTCTTCAGTCATAGAGTTGTCAGCAAGTGGAATAGCCTAGCAAGTGAAGTAGTGGAGGCAGGAACCATACATAGTTTTAAGAAGAGGTATGACAAAGCTCAGGAAGCAGAGAGAGAGAGGATCCAGTAGCGATCAGTGAAGAGGCGGGGCCAGGAGCTGAGTCTCGACCCCTGCAACCACAATTAGGTGAGTACAATTAGGTGAGTACACACATACACACATACACACACACACACACACACACACATACACACACACACACACACACAGACACACACACACACACACACACACACACACACACACACACACATACACCCACACACACACAGACACACACACACACACACAGACACATACACACACACACACACACACACAGACACACATACACACACACACACACACACACACACACACACACACACATACACATACACACACACACACACATACAGACACACACACACACACACACACACACACATACACATACACACACAGACACACACACACACACACACACACACACACACACACACACACATACACACACTTTCAAGCATGTGGTAGAACTCAGAGTCCAGGAGCCACTAAATACAGACATAGAAATTGAGTGTCAGTTGTTGGGGCTGGGCCTCGACACCCTATATACAAAAATAGGCAACTACACAAGCGAAAAAATAAAAGATGAATTACCGGCCGCAGAACGGAACCGCAATTAAGTTTCCTTCACAGTAACTAAAAAAAAAAAAAAAAAAAAAAAAAACTGGTCGTAGCGAAACATCGTAATTTAGTTAACTAATTAACGCAAACCAACAAAATGAGTTTACATTGTATTAGTGTTGATAACGAATCAACATTTTAATAAGGGGTTTATGCATGCCTGATTCATCAACAAATTCATCAGTAATAATATCAGCCAACAACAAATTACACAACATAGTGTTGTCTGAGGCGATGTTGTCCGAGGTAATATTGTCAGTGAGGAGTATTACATGTAATATTGTCAGTGAGGAGCATTACAGGTAATATTGTCAGTGAGGAGTATTACAGGTAATATTGTCAGTGAGGAGTATTACAGATAATATTGTCAGTGAGGAGTATTACAGGTAATATTGTCAGTGAGGAGTATTACAGATAATATTGTCAGTGAGGAGTATTACAGGTAATATTGTCAGTGAGGAGTATTACAGATAATATTGTCAGTGAGGAGTATTACAGGTAATATTGTCAGTGAGGAGTATTACAGATAATATTGTCAGTGAGGAGTATTACAGATAATATTGTCAGTGAGGAGTATTACAGGTAATATTGTCAGTGAGGAGTATTACAGATAATATTGTCAGTGAGGAGTATTACAGGTAATATTGTCAGTGAGGAGTATTACAGGTAATATTGTCAGTGAGGAGTATTACAGGTAATATTGTCAGTGAGGAGTATTACAGGTAATATTGTCAGTGAGGAGTATTACAGGTAATATTGTCAGTGAGGAGTATTACAGGTAATATTGTCAGTGAGGAGTATTACAGGTAATATTGTCAGTGAGGAGTATTACAGGTAATATTGTCAGTGAGGAGTATTACAGGTAATATTGTCAGTGAGGAGTATTACAGGTAATATTGTCAGTGAGGAGTATTACAGGTAATATTGTCAGTGAGGAGTATTACAGATAATATTGTCAGTGAGGAGTATTACAGATAATATTGTCAGTGAGGAGTATTACAGGTAATATTGTCAGTGAGGAGTATTACAGGTAATATTGTCAGTGAGGAGTATTACAGGTAATATTGTCAGTGAGGAGTATTACAGGTAATATTGTCAGTGAGGAGTATTACAGGTAATATTGTCAGTGAGGAGTATTACAGATAATATTGTCAGTGAGGAGTATTACAGGTAATTACTTACGATAATACTGTCTGAGGCAGAGTAATAAGGCGTAATCTTATGTAATCAAGCATTCTCCTACGCAATATAATGAAGCACTGTACTCTAC
>NC_091295.1:47321334-47371334 GCF_038502225.1 Cherax quadricarinatus
TTAATACTAGGTCCAGTCTTGCTGGCTCATCCACTCCACTCTCTCTCTTTAAGCGTCCCTTAAGTGTTGGTACATGAAGTGTTCCAGTACCACCACCATCATCTTAGCTCTCCATGTGTCTTGGCCCCCATGTGGCTCCAAGTTCTCCCAATCGATCTCCTTGTGGTTAAAGTCACCCATGATCAGGAGCTTTGCCCTGCTTGCATGAGCTCTTCTGGCTACTGCAGCCAGTGTGTCAACCATCGCTCTATAGCTCTCTTCATACTCTTGCCTTGGCCTCCTGCTGTTTTGTGGTGGGTTATACATCACTGCAATTACCACCTTGGAACCTCCAGAGTGAAGCGTTCCCACTATGTAATCGCTTGCTTCTCCGCTGTCTCCTCTCTCCAGCTCATCAAAATTCCATCGGTTTTTGATCAGCAGTGCTACTCCTTCACCCCTTCTGTTCCCTCTGTCTTTCCTCAGGATCTGGTATCCCGTTGGAAATATGGCATTTGTTATCATACCTGTTAGCTTGGTTTCTGTGAGAGCTATGATGTCCGGTGATCCCTCTTTGACTCTTTCGTGCCACTCCTCCCACTTATTTGTTATTCCATCAGTTTCCTTTCCAACACTGTGGTTTGGGGGGCCTGTGAGGGTGGAAGACCTGGGAGCATACTGTGGGATTCTATAGTTGGGTGTTGGGTGGAAGCTGTGAGTGTGGATTGTAGTTTGTGTTGGGATGGTGTGATAGGTTGTGGGGTTCTGAAGATAGTTGTGTGTGTACTTGCCCTTGCTGCTCTGTTCTGCTCTGATTGACCTCTGCTGGTTCCATCCTTGTCTCCTTTCCTAGTTCCTTTTACCTCAACTAGGTGAGTACAACTAGGTGAATACCCCACACCCCCCACACACACACCCAACACACACACACACACACACACACACACACACACACACACACACTCCACACACACTCCACACACACACACACACACACACACAAACACACACACACACACACACACACACACTCCACACACACACACACACACACACACACACACACACACACACACAAAAGCTTTCCACAGTTTAGTTGTTTTTCGAGTCTATTTACATCAGTCTGTCCACCTACGTCTGTATGTTTATGGGGTTTCTCCATCTCTTCTGTACCACACTAGTATCTTACAAGGAACACGACCCCCCCTCTCTCCCCCTCTCTCTCTCTCTCCCATTCTCCTTCTCTCTCTCCCACTCTCTGTCCCTCTCTCTCCCACTCTCTCTCCCAGCGTCTCTCCCAGTCTCTCTCCCAGGCTCTCTCCCAGGCTCTCTCCCACTTTTCAACCCCTCTTTCTCCTTCTCTCCCTCCCACTTTCTCTTCCTCTCTCCCTCCCAATCTCTCCCCCTCTCCCTCCCACTCTCTCTCCCTCTCTCCCACTCTCTCTCCCTCTCATTCTCTCTCTCTCCCACTCTCACACCCTCTCTGCCAAACTCTCTCCCTCCCACTCTCCATCTCTTCCTACCACTCTCTCTCCCTCTCTCTCTCTCCCACTCTCCCACCCATTCTCTCTCCCTCTCTCTCCCACTCTCTCTCCCTCCCACTCTATCTCTCTCTCTCCCACTCTCTCTCCCTCACTCTTCCACTCTCCCTCTTTTTGAACCTCTCTCTCTCTCCCCCTCTCTCCCTCACTCTTCCACTCTCTCTCTCTCCCAATCTCTCTCCCTCTCTCCCCCTCCCATTATCTCTCTCTCTCCCACTCTTTCACCCTCTCTCTCTCTCCCAAACTCTCTCCCTCTCTGCCTCCCACTCTCTCTCTCTCCCACTCTCTTTCCCTCTCTCTCTCCCACTCTCTCTCCCACTCTCCCTCTCTCTCCCACTCTATCCCACTCTCTCCCTCCCACTCTCTTTCTCACTCTCACTCTCTCTCCCACACACTCTCTCACCCACACACTCTCTCTCCCACACACTCTCTCACCCACACACTCTCTCTCCCACACACTCTCTCTCCCACACACTCTCTCTCCCACACACTCTCTCTCCCACACACTCTCTCTCCCACTCTCATTCTCTCTCCCTCTCTCCCTCTCTCTCCCTCACTCTTCCACTCTCTCTCCCACTCTCTCTTCCTCTCTCACTCCCACTCTCTCTCTCTCACTCTCCCACTCTCTCTCCCACTCTCTCTTCCTCTCTCTCTCCCACTCTCTCTCCCACTATCTCTCCCTCTCCCTCTCTCCCAATCTCTCTCCCTCTCTCTCTCCCACTCTCCCTCCCACTATCTCTCTCCCACTCTCCCAACCTCTCTCCCTCTCTCCCTCCCACTCTTCCTCTCACCCACACTCTCTCCCACTCTCCTTCCCTCTCTCCCACTCTCTCCCCTAGGGACAAATTCGGATGCTCGAAAATATGCCTATAATAATAATAATAATAATAATAATAATAATAATAATAATAATAATAATAATAATAATAATAATAATAATAATAAAAATAATAACATTTATTTCTACAACAAGAAGATACAACTCATATATTTAACATTCGTACTCACGTACTCTCCCACAGCGCTCCCATACCCATCCTGTACTCTCCCACAGCGCTCCCATACCCATCCTGTACTCTCCCACAGCGCTCCCATACCCATCCTGTACTCTCCCACAGCGCTCCCATACCCATCCTGTACTCTCCCACAGCGCTCCCATACCCATCCTGTACTCTCCCACAGCGCTCCCATACCCATCCTGTACTCTCCCACAGCGCTCCCATACCCATCCTGTACTCTCCCACAGCGCTCCCATACCCATCCTGTACTCTCCCACAGCGCTCCCATACCCATCCTGTACTCTCCCAGAGCACTCCCACACCCATCCTGTACTCTCCCAGAGCACTCCCACACCCATCCTGTACTCTCCCAGAGCACTCCCACACCCATCCTGTACTCTCCCAGAGCACTCCCACACCCATTCTGTACTCTCCCAGAGCACTCCCACACCCATCCTGTACTCTCCCAGAGCACTCCCACACCCATCCTGTACTCTCCCAGAGCACTCCCACACCCATCCTGTACTCTCCCAGAGCACTCCCACACCCATCCTGTACTCTCCCAGAGCACTCCCACACCCATCCTGTACTCTACCAGGGCACTCCCACACCCATCCTGTACTCTCCCAGGGCACTCCCACACCCATCCTGTACTCTCCCAGAGCACTCCCACACCCATCCTGTACTCTCCCAGAGCACTCCCACACCCATCCTGTACTCTCCCAGGGCACTCCCACACCCATCCTGTACTCTCCCAGAGCACTCCCACACCCATCCTGTACTCTCCCAGAGCACTCCCACACCCATCCTGTACTCTCCCAGAGCACTCCCACACCCATCCTGTACTCTCCCAGAGCACTCCCACACCCATCCTGTACTCTCCCAGAGCACTCCCACACCCATCCTGTACTCTCCCAGGGCACTCCCACACCCATCCTGTACTCTCCCAGGGCACTCCCACACCCATCCTGTACTCTCCCAGGGCACTCCCACACCCATCCTGTACTCTCCCAGGGCACTCCCACACCCATCCTGTACTCTCCCAGGGCACTCCCACACCCATCCTGTACTCTCCCAGAGCACTCCCACACCCATCCTGTACTCTCCCAGAGCACTCCCACACCCATCCTGTACTCTCATAGAGCACTCCCACACCCATCCTGTACTCTCCCAGTTCACTCCCACACCCATCCTGTACTCTCCCAGAGCACTCCCACACCCATCCTGTACTCTCCCAGGGCACTCCCACACCCATCCTGTACTCTCCCAGAGCACTCCCACACCCATCCTGTACTCTCCCACTCTCCCAGAGCACTCCCACACCCATCCTGTACTCTCCCAGAGCACTCCCACACCCATCCTGTACTCTCCCAGCGCACTCCCACACCCATCCTGTACTCTCCCAGAGCACTCCCACACCCATCCTGTACTCTCCCAGGGCACTCCCACACACATCCTGTACTCTCCCAGGGCACTCCCACACCCATCCTACACTCTCCCAGGGCACTCCCACACTCATCCTGTACTCTACGAGAGCACTCCCGCACCCATCCTGTACTCTTCCAGGGCACTCCCACACCCATCCTGTACTCTCCCAGGGCACTCCCACACCCATCCTGTACTCTCCCAGGGCACTCCCACACCCATCCTGTACTCTCCCAGGGCACTCCCACACCCATCCTGTACTCTCCCAGGGCACTCCCACACCCATCCTGTACTCTCCCAGGGCACTCCCACACCCATCCTGTACTCTCCCAGGGCACTCCCACACACATCCTGTACTCTCCCAGGGCACTCCCACACCCATCCTGCACTCTCCCAGGGCACTCACACACTCATCCTGTACTCTACCAGAGCACTCCCACACTCATCCTGTACTCTCCCAGGGCACTCCCAAACCCATCCTGCACTCTCCCAAAGCACTCCCACACCCATCCTGTACTCTCCCAGGGCACTCCCACACTCATCCTGTACTCTCCCAGAGCACTCCCACACCAATCCTGTACTCTCCCAGGGCACTCCCACACTCATCCTGTACTCTCCCAGGGCACTCCCACACCCATCCTGTACTCTCCCAGACCACTCCCACACCCATCCTGTACTCTCCCAGAGCACTCCCACACCCATCCTGTACTCTCCCAGAGCACTCCCACACCCATCCTGTACTCTCCCAGAGCACTCCCACACCCATCCTGTACTCTCCCAGAGCACTCCCACACCCATCCTGTACTCTCATAGAGCACTCCCACACCCATCCTGTACTCTCCCAGATCACTCCCACACCCATCCTGTACTCTCCCAGAGCACTCCCACACCCATTCTGTACTCTCCCAGAGCACTCCCACACCCATCCTGTACTCTCCCAGAACACTCCCAAACCCATCCTGTACTCTCCCAGAGCACTCCCACACCCATCCTGTACTCTCCCAGAGCACTCCCACGCCCATCCTGTACTCTCCCAGAGCACTCCCACACCCATCCTGCACTCTCCCAGAGCACTCCCACACCCATCCTTTACTCTCCCAGAGCACTCCCCGCCCATCCTGTACTCTCCCAGAGTATTTCCACACCCATCTAGTACTCTCCCAGAGCACTCCCACACCCATCCTGCACTCTCCCAGGGCACTCCCACACCCATCCTGTACTCTCCCAGGGCACTCCCACACCCATCCTGTACTCTCCCAGGGCACTCCCACACCCATCCTGTACTCTCCCAGTGCACTCCCACACCCATCCTGTACTCTCCCAGAGCACTCCCACACCCATCCTGTACTCTCCCAGAGCACTCCCACACCCATCCTGTACTCTCCCAGAGCACTCCCACACCCATCCTGTACTCTCCCAGTGCACTCCCACACCCATCCTGTACTCTCCCAGGGCACTCCCACACCCATCCTGTACTCTCCCAGAGCACTCCCACACCCATCCTGTACTCTCCCAGAACACCACTACCCACTTTCTGTACTCTCCCAGAGCACTCCCACACCATTCTTGTACTCTCCCACAGCACTCCCACACCCATCCTGTACTCTCCCATCCTGGAGCACTCCCACACCCCTCCTGTACTCTCCCAGAGCACTCCCACACCCATCCTGTACTCTCCCAGAGCACTCCCACACCCATCCTGTACTCTCCCAGAGCACTCCCACACCCATCCTGTACTCTCCCAGGGCACTCCCACACACATCCTGTACTCTCCCAGGGCACTCCCACACTCATCCTGCACTCTCCCAGGGCACTCCCACACTCATCCTGTACTCTACCAGAGCACTCCCACACCCATCCTGTACTCTTCCAGGGCACTCCCACACCCATCCTGTACTCTCCCAGGGCACTCCCACACCCATCCTGTACTCTCCCAGGGCACTCCCACACCCATCCTGTACTCTCCCAGAGCACTACCACACCCGTCCTGTACTCTCTCAGAGCACTCCCACACCCATCCTGTACTCTCTCAGAGCACTCCCACACCCATCCTGTACTCTCCCAGAGCACTCCCACACCCATCCTGTACTCTCCCAGAGCACTCCCACACCCATCCTGTACTCTCCCAGAGCACTCCAACACCCATCCTGTACTCTCCCAGATCACTCCCACACCCATCCTGTACTCTCCCAGAGCACTCCCACACACATCCTGTACTCTCCCAGAGCACTCCCACACCCATCCTGTACTCTCCCAGAGCACTCCCACACCCATCCTGTACTTTCCCACAGCACTCTCACACTTATCATGTACTCTCCCAGAGCACTCCCCATAGTGTACTCTCCCAGAGCTCTCCCACACCCATCCTGTACTCTCCCAGAGCACTCTCACACTTATCATGCATTCTCCCAGAGCACTCCCCATCGTGTACTCTCCCAGAGCTCTCCCCATCGTGTACTCTCCCAGAGCACTCCCCATCGTGTACTCTCCCAGAGCACTCCCACACCCATCCTGTACTCTCCCAGAGCACTCCCACACCCATCCTGTTCTCTCACAGAACACTCTCACACCAATCCTGTACTCTCCCAGAGCACTCCCACACCCATCCTGTACTCTCCCAGAGCACTCCCACACCCATCCTGTACTCTCCCAGAGCACTCCCACACCCATCCTGTACTCTCCCAGATCACTCCCACACCCATCCTGTACTCTCCCAGAGCACTCCCACACACATTCTGTACTCTCCCAGAGCACTCCCACACCCATCCTGTACTCTCCCAGACCACTCCCACACCCATCCTGTACTCTCCCAGAGCACTCCCACACCCATCCTGTACTCTCCCAGAGCACTCCCACACCCATCCTGTACTCTCCCAGAGCACTCCCACACCCATCCTGTACTCTCCCAGAGCACTCCCACACCCATCCTGTACTCTCCCAGAGCACTCCCACACCCATTCTGTACTCTCCCAGAGCACTCCCACACCCATCCTGTACTCTCCCAGAGCACTCCCACACCCATCCTGTACTCTCCCAGAGCACTCCCACACCCATCCTGTACTCTCCCAGAGCACTCCCACGCCCATCCTGTACTCTCCCAGAGCACTCCCACACCCATCCTGCACTCTCCCAGAGCCTCCCACACCCATCCTGTACTCTCCCACAGCACTGCCACACCCATCCTGTACTCTCCCAGAGTACTCCCACACCCATCCTGTACTCTCAGAGCACTCCCCCACCCATCCTGTACTCTCTCAGAGCACTCCCACACCCATCCTGTACTCTCTCAGAGCACTCCCACACCCATCCTGTACTCTCCCAGAGCACTCCCACACCCATCTTGCATTCTCCCAGAGCACTCCCACACCCATCCTGTACTCTCACAGAGCACTCCCACACCCATCCTGTACTCTCCCAGAGTACTCCCACACCCATCCTGTACTCTCCCAGAGCACTCCCACACCCATCCTGTACTCTCCCAGAGCACTCCCACACCCATCCTGTACTCTCCCAGAGCACTCCCACACCCATCCTGTACTCTCCCAGAGCACTCCCACACCCATCCTGTACTCTCTCAGAGCACTCCCACACCCATCCTGTACTCTCCCAGAGCACTCCCACACCCATCCTGTACTCTTTCAGAGCACTTCCACACCCATCCTGTACTCTCCATGAGCACTACCACACCCATCCTGTACTCTCCCAGAGCACTCCCACACCCATCCTGTACTCTCCCAGAGCACTCCCACACCCATCCTGTACTCTCCCAGAGCACTCCCACACCCATCCTGTACTCTCTCAGAGCACTCCCACACCCATCCTGTACTCTCCCAGAGCACTCCCACACCCATCCTGTACTCTCCCAGAGCACTCCCACACCCATCCTGTACTCTCCCAGCGCACTCACAAACACATCCTGTACTCTCTCAGAGCACTCCTACTCCCATCCTGTACTCTCTCAGAGCACTCCCACACCCATTATGTACTCTCCCAGAGCACTCCCACACACATCTTGTACTCTCTCAGAGCACTCCCACACCCATCCTGTACTCTCCCACAGCACTCCCACGCCCATCCTGTACTCTCCCAGAGTACTCCCACGCCCATCCTGTACTCTCCCAGAGCACTCCCACACCCATCCTGTACTCTCCCAGAGCACTAACACACCCATCCTGTACTCTCCCAGAGCACTCCCACACCCACTGTACCCACTCCTGTACTCTCCCAGAGCACTCCCACACTCATCCTGTACTCTCCCAGAGCACTCCCACACCCATCCTGTACTCTCCCACAGCACTCCCACACCCATCCTGTACTCTCCCAGAGTACTCCCACACCCATCCTGTACTCTCAGAGCACTCCCACACCCATCCTGTACTCTCTCAGAGCACTCCCACACCCATCCTGTACTCTCTCAGAGCACTCCCACACCCATCCTGTACTCTCCCAGAGCACTCCCACACCCATCCTGTACTCTCCCAGAGCACTCCCACACCCATCCTGTACTCTCCCAGGGCACTCCCACACCCATCCTGTACTCTCCCAGAGCACTCCCACGCCCATCCTGTACTCTCCCAGAGCACTCCCACACCCATCCTGCACTCTCCCAGAGCACTCCCACACCCATTCTGTACTCTCCCAGAGCACTCCCCGCCCATCCTGTACTCTCCCAGAGTACTCCCACACCCATCCTGTACTCTCAGAGCACTCCCACACCCATCCTGTACTCTCTCAGAGCACTCCCACACCCATCCTGTACTCTCTCAGAGCACTCCCACACCCATCCTGTACTCTCCCAGAGCACTCCCACACCCATCCTGTACTCTCCCAGAGCACTACCACACGCATCCTGTACTTTCCCAGAGCACTCCCACACCCATCCTGTACTCTCCCAGGGCACTCCCACACCCATCCTGTACTCTCCCAGGGCACTCCCACACCCATCCTGTACTCTCCCAGGGCACTCCCACACCCATCCTGTACTCTCCCAGAGCAGTACAACACGCATCCTGTACTCTCCAAGAGCACTCCCACACCCATCCTGTACTCTCCCAGGGCACTCCCACACTCATCCTGTACTCTCCCAGGGAACTCCCACACCCATCCTGTACTCTCCCACAGCACTCCCACACCCATCCTGTACTCTCCCAGAGCACTCCCACACCCATCCTGTACTCTCCCAGATCACTCCCACACCCATCCTGTACTCTCCCAGAGCACTCCCACACCCATCCTGTACTCTTCCAGAGCACTACCACACCCATCCTGTACTCTCCCAGATCACTCCCACACCCATCCTGTACTCTCCCAGAGCACTCCCACACTCATCCTGTACTCTCCCAGAGCACTCCCACACCCGTCCTGTACTCTCCCAGAGCACTCCCACATCCATCCTGTACTCTCCCAGAGCACTCCCACACCCATGCCGTACTCTCCCTGGGCACTCCCACACCCTTCCTGTACTCTCTCAGAGCACTCCCACACCCATCGTGTACTCTCCCAGGGCACTCCCACACCCATCCTGTACTCTCCCAGAGCACTCCCACACCCATCCTGTACTCTCCCAGAGCACTCCCACACCCATCCTGTACTCTCCCAGGGCACTCCCACACTCATCCTGTACTCTCCCAGGGAACTCCCACACCCATCCTGTACTCTCCCACAGCACTCCCACACCCATCCTGTACTCTCCCAGAGCACTCCCACACCCATCCTGTACTCTCCCAGAGCACTCCCACACCCATCCTGTACTCTCCCAGAGCACTCCCACACCCATCCTGTACTCTTCCAGAGCACTACCACACCCATCCTGTACTCTCCCAGATCACTCCCACACCCATCCTGTACTCTCCCACAGCACTCCCACACCCATCCTGTACTCTCCCAGAGCACTCCCACACCCATCCTGTACTCTCCCAGAGCACTCCCACACCCATCCTGTACTCTCCCAGAGCACTCCCACACCCATCCTGTACTCTCCCAGAGCACTCCCACACCCATCCTGTACTCTCCCAGAGCACTCCCACACCCATCCTGTACTCTCCCAGAGCACTCCCACACTCATCCTGTACTCTCCCAGAGCACTCCCACACTCATCCTGTACTCTCCCAGGGAACTCCCACACCCATCCTGTACTCTCCCAGGGAACTCCCACACCCATCCTGTACTCTCCCACAGCACTCCCACACCCATCCTGTACTCTCCCAGAGCACTCCCACACCCATCCTGTACTCTCCCAGATCACTCCCACACCCATCCTGTACTCTCCCAGAGCACTCCCACACCCATCCTGTACTCTTCCAGAGCACTACTACACCCATCCTGTACTCTCCCAGATCACTCCCACAACCATCCTGTACTCTCCCAGAGCACTCCCACACGCATCTTGTACTCTCCCACAGCACTCCCACACCAATTCTGTACTCTCCCGGAGCACTACCACATCCATCCTGTACTCTCCCAAAGCACTCCCACACCCATCCCTTACTCTCTTAGAGCACTCCCACACCCACCCTGTACTCTCCCAGAGCACTACAACACACATCTTGTACTCTCCCACAGCACTCCCACACCCATCCTGTACTCTCCCAGAGCACTCCCACACCCATCCTGTACTCTCCCAGAGCACTCCCACACCCATCCTGTACTCTCCCAGAGCACTCCCACACCCATCCTGTACTCTCCCAGAGCACTCCCACACCCATCCTGTACTCTCCCAGAGCACTCCCACACCCATCCTGTACTCTCCCAGAGCACTCCCACACCCATCCTGTACTCTCCCAGAGCACTCCCACACCTATCCTGTACTCTCCCAGAGCACTCCCACACCCATCCTGTACTCTCCCAGAGCACTCCCACACCCATCCTGTACTCTCCCAGAACACTCCCACACCTATCCTGTACTCTCCCAGAGCACTCCCACACCCATCCTGTACTCTCCCAGAGCACTCCCGCACCCATCCTGTATTCTCCCAGAGCACTCCCACACCCATCCTGTTCTCTCCCAGAGCACTCCCACACCCATCCTGTACTCTCCCAGAGCACTCGCACACCCATCCTGTACTCTCCCAGGCCACTCCCAGAGCACTCCCAGAGTACTCCCAGAGTACTCCCGCACATTTTATAATGTTTACAAGGCCACCAACTACGTCTCGATGCCTGTATTTTTTTTAAGATCTCACCCAACAATATAGTGTCGAGGTATAGCTCTTGTCCTCCACTGTTGTCATGGGAAGTAGATTAAGATTCATTGCCAGGTAAACAGGAAAATATACAGGCAGGCAGACAGGTAAGCAGACAGGTAAGCAGACAGACAGGTAAGCAGACAGACAGGTAATCAGGCATGCTGTTGAGCAGGCGGATAGGTAACCAGACAGATATTTAGGCTGACAAATAAGCAATCAGACAGGCGAGCAGACAGATAGGTAAACAGACGGACAGGTACACAGATGGACAGCTAAGCAGACAGACAGGTAAGTAGGCAGACACTGAAGCAGGCAGACAGGTGAGCTGGAAGATAGGTAAGCAGACAGGTAAGCAGGCAGAAAGGTAAGCAGGCAGACAGGCAAGCAGGCAGACAAATAAGCAGGCAGACAGGTGAGCAGACAGATATGTAAACAGACGGACAGGTACGCAGACGGACAGGTACGCAGACAGGTAAGCAGACAGACAGGTAAGCAGACAGGTAAGTAGCAGAATTTGGTACTTACCAACCATCCCATATACTCACTCTTAATATCCCCTCTAACCTTTATCACCTGAGACTATTATAGTTAAGTTTTCCCCTGTGTTCCGAAGCTTCGGTTCTTTTTAATTGTTCGCATCGTTTTTGAGGGGAATGAAGGTCCCTGGGAACAATGGGAAGGTTAATGGTAGCATGGGGGATGGGAGAGTGTTGAGACATTCTCACTCATTGTGCTGAGAACATTGTCACTCATGGTGTACCTTTTAAGTGGGACTCCCACTTAAAAGGTACACTTTATAACGGTGTAATGAGCATCTATGACTGCAACAGAAGCACCACAGGTGCTTCTGTTGCCGCCGTTAGATACTCGTTACACCACAAGGAAAATGGTTAGTGGGAGGGAAGGAGGGAGAGACATAGTTGGGAGAGAAAGTGACTGGAACTGAGAGAGAGAGAGAGAGAGAGAGAGAGAGAGAGAGAGAGAGAGAGAGAGAGAGAGAGAGAGAGAGAGAGAGAGAGAGAGAGAGAAAGAGAGAGAGAGAAAGTAGTGGCTGGAAGGGAGAGGTTGGAACTTCCCGCTTCTCTCTAAATGTACATTAAATTGCTGGAGGAGTTAACTAGGCAGATGATGAGACAGTTGTGTTCCCTGAGATGCTTGTGTGAACCTTGGAGATGCGCACCATACTGAAGACCAGTGTCACGTGTTGATGGTGATGATGATGCTGGGTGGTGATGATGATGCTGGGTGGTGATGATGATGCTGGGTGGTGATGATGATGCTGGGTGGTGATGATGATGCTGGGTGGTGATGATGATGCTGGGTGGTGATGATGATGCTGGGTGGTGATGATGATGCTGGGTGGTGATGATGATGCTGGGTGGTGATGATGATGCTGGGTGGTGATGATCAACTCATCACCACACTCATACAATCTTTCCTCATTTGGCTACCTTCATTTTCTCCCCGGTTTCAAGCGTCAATTTTTTTAACGTGATGATCCTATTCTGTTGGTCTTATTCACCGACGTGGTAGTGGCTAGTTTACTGTGCACCTCATATGCGTCCAGTGGACGGTAGAGGCTAGTTTACTGTGCACCTCATATGCGTCCAGTGGACGGTAGAGGCTAGTTTACTGTGCACCTCATATGCGTCCAGTGGACGGTAGAGGCTAGTTTACTGTGCACCTCATATGCGTCCAGTGGACGGTAGAGGCTAGTTTACTGTGCACCTCATATGCGTCCAGTGGACGGTAGAGGCTAGTTTACTGTGCACCTCATATGCGTCCAGTGGACGGTAGAGGCTAGTTTACTGTGCACCTCATATGCGTCCAGTGGACGGTAGAGGCTAGTTTACTGTGCACCTCATATGCGTCCAGTGGACGGTAGAGGCTAGTTTACTGTGCACCCCATATCCGTCCAGTGGACGGTAGTGGCTAGTTTACTGTGCACCCCATATCCGTCCAGTGGACAGTAGTGGCTAGTTTACTGTGCACCCCATATCCGTCCATTGGACGGTAGTGGCTAGTTTACTGTGCACCCCATATCCGTCCATTGGACGGTAGAGGCTAGTTTACTGTGCACCCCATATCCGTCCAGTGGACGGTAGTGGCTAGTTTACTGTGCACCCCATATCCGTCCAGTGGACGGTAGAGGCTAGTTTACTGTGCACCCCATATCCGTCCATTGGACGGTAGTGGCTAGTTTACTGTGCACCCCATATCCGTCCATTGGACGGTAGTGGCTAGTTTACTGTGCACCCCATATCCGTCCATTGGACGGTAGAGGCTAGTTTACTGTGCACCCCATATCCGTCCAGTGGACGGTAGTGGCTAGTTTACTGTGCACCCCATATCCGTCCAGTGGACAGTAGTGGCTAGTTTACTGTGCACCCCATATCCGTCCATTGGACGGTAGTGGCTAGTTTACTGTGCACCCCATATCCGTCCATTGGACGGTAGAGGCTAGTTTACTGTGCACCCCATATCCGTCCAGTGGACGGTAGTGGCTAGTTTACTGTGCACCCCATATCCGTCCAGTGGACGGTAGTGGCTAGTTTACTGTGCATTCCATATAAATCCTGTGAACGGTAGTGGCTAGTTTATTGTGCATCCCATATAAATCCTGTGGACGGTAGCACAAAATCATATGGACACACGCAAAAGGCAAAAATACTTTAGGCCTAACAGGAGCTAGAATATTTTCCTCAATCTTCCCCTAGAAATGCAACAGAGAGGAAGTTTGATTTAAAATTAAGACTATTCACACTTCTCTACACAATATAATCATCACCACCTGTTAAGTATATACATATTATGGATACAAATATGTCAACAACATCGGAAACCAGCACTGTGTAAAAGCTTAATGGTATTAAAGCGTCCAAGCTTCTGCTTCTTTACAAATCAGCTTAAATTCGGTAGCTCCGAGTATGGTCGCCAGGAGGCGCAGAGGTCGAAGACCGTGTAACTCGGCGGAGCAAATTCGAAGATTGCGGCCAGAATCCGAATTGAATGTCTGGCAGTAAACACAGGTCACTCTGAACTTAATTTGGAAGAGTAAAGTAAGAAGGAAGGATGAGGAGAAGTTGGGAAGTGACCTCTGACCTCCCTCTTGGCCTCAGGACCTCCTCTTCCCTCCATCTCTGAGGCGATGACAATGACCTCAAAAGAGGTTCCAGGCGAAAACTGAGGGAAATTTACCTACGAGGTAAAAGGAATTTAAAAGTTATTTTTATTTTAATATATTTATAATTTATTATTTAAATAATAGGGATAAAATATCAAAATTTTGCTAGTTTTAGAACTGGTTAAAATGTGCATTTTACCGGCATAAACAAAGATTTTTTTTAAATGAGAAAAAAATATACCGAGGAAAATTTCTGAGACACAAAGAGAGCGAGGAAGGAAAATATTAAATTCTGAGTCTCTATCTATCTTTTACAGCTGCGTGAGGCGCTCTCTCTCTTTCTCTCTCTCTCTCTCTCTCTCTCTCTCTTGGGTAAAGTTCTATCCCTCTCCCCTGCTGGGTAAAGCTCTCTCTCCCTGCTGGGTAAAGCTCTCTCTCTCCCATGGTGGGTAAAGCTCTCTCTCTCTCCTGCTAGGTAAAGCTCTCTCCCCCTTACTAGGTGAATCTCTCTCTCCCCTGCTAGGTAAAGCTCTCTCTCCCTGCTAGGTAAAGCTCTCTCTCCCCTGCTAAGTAAAGCTATCTCTTCCCTGCTAGGTAAAGCACTCTCTCTCCTGCTAGGTAAAGCTCTCTCTCCCCTGCTAGGTAAAGCTCTCTCTCCCCTGCTAGGTAAAGCTCTCTCTCCCCTGCTAGGTAAAGCTCTCTCTCCCCTGCTAGGTAAAGCTCTCTCTCCCCTGCTAGGTAAAGCTCTCTCCCCCTGCTAGGTAAAGCTCTCTCTCCCCTGCTAGGTAAAGCTCTCTCTCCCCTGCTAGGTAAAGCTCTCTCTCCCCTGCTAGGTAAAGCTCTCTCTCCCCTGCTAGGTAAAGCTCTCTCTCCCCTGCTAGGTAAAGCTCTCTCTCCCCTGCTAGGTAAAGCTCTCTCTCTCCTGCTAGGTAAAGCTCTTCAAAGAGAAACGCTCTGCTGTTCTTTGTTGAATTAGCTTTCATGTACAAATGACCAGCGGCCTACCAGCTGCAACAGCCTGGTTGACCAGGCAAGCACCAGACGAGCCTGGCCAATTGGAGTAGAAATACTCTCGGAACTCACCAAAGGTATATCAAAGAGCACTTCAAGTTTCAGACATGTCTCGTGTCTGAAGCTGTGCAAATTATGGAGAGAGAGAGAGAGAGATAGACTCGTATTATAATCAAGGGAAGCTCTAAACCCGTAGGATTATGCAGCGCCTGTGGGGGGGATTAATGTGGAAGGTATTTAGGCTTAATTCAGGGAACCGGAGCAGATCCAATTCCCTAGATCAAGAGCCCCTCAAGGAACCTTCCTTGAGGGGAGAGAGAGATTGATGTTGCCATCCCTGCTCATCTTGAAATGATATTCTTCAAGCTATGCATAAACACTAGTACCTCTGTACTAGCATGTGCAATGTACAGACCTCAGTGGCAACATGCAGACCCCATCAACTTCCTAATGGAAAATATGGACTCCCTTCTGTTACAACATAACTTTCAACATATCATAATTGTTGGTGACCTCAACCAACACCTTATACAGAGGGACTTTGATGACTTTCTTGCAGTATTTGACATGAGAAACTTTGTTGATTTCCCTACTCACATCTCTGGCTCCTCCCTTGACCCAGTAGTGAGTGATCTGGCAGAAGGTATAGTCACTTGTCAACCCCTCGGCTATGTTGGATCGTCTGACCACAAGGCTGTTTTTACGACACTTAAGATCCCAACAGAACGAGGTGAGGAGTCCACACGCACAACCTGGCTATGGGAAAGAGGTAATTGGCCAGCCCTTTGCTCTGAGCTCGCCGCCACCGATTGGAATGATCTTCTCCAAGGGGATGTTGACAACCAAGTGAAAGCCTTCACTGGACATATCCTTAGTCTACAACAAGAACACATTCCTCACTGGCAATATGTGACGAAGCCTACAGATCAGCCTTGGTTTGGCTTTCGTTGTAGAGAGGCTGCTACTGCTAAGTACAAAGCATGGCGAAGGTATAAGAGACATCCTACCACCTATAACAGGAACTTGCACAGGGTGACGTTCAAAAGTGGGCCATTGCTAAATGGGAGGTGGACACAAAAAGAAAGGTAGCATCAGGTAGGGTAGGCTCCAAAACCTGGTGGTCCCTGGTCAATGACAGACAAGGTAACCTGCCTGATGAACTCATTCCACCTCTAAGTCGACAGGATGGGACCACCTCTACTAGTAGTCAAGAGACGGCGGACCTCTTTGCCGAACACTCTGCTACCAAATTGCAAGTTCCTGATCCTTGGCTAGCTGCAAGAACTGTGTCAAAACTGTCAGTGGTGACAATAAGGCAGGAGGAGGTGCATTTCCTTCTTAAATCGCTTGACCAAGAAAAAGCTGTGGGCCCAGACAAGTTAAGAACATAACATAAGAAAGGAGGAACACTGCAGGAGGCCTGCTGGCCCATACTAGGCAGGTCCTTTACAATTCATCTCACTAACAAAACATTTGCCCAACCCAATTTTCAATGCCACCCAAGAAATAAGCTCTGATGTGAAAGTCCCACTCAAGTTGAGCCCAAGATTGCCGAGATGATGTGCAGACCAGCTAGCAGCAGCTCTAACTCGCATCTTTCAGCTCTGCCTAGTAGTGTAAATGGCCCTCTCTGTGGAAAGAGGCAAATTTAGTCCCTGTTCACAAGAAGAAGAGCAGAGCAGAAATCAGCAACTACAGACCAGTGTCACTCCTGTCAATCACTGGTAAGATCCTTGAGACAATAATCTCAAGACAAATGACAGAGTTTTTTGACTACCACTCACTACTTTGTGACCGTCAGTATGGCTTCAGGAAAGGTTACTCTGCTGCTGATCTGTTGTTAAACCTCTCCACTAAGTGGCACCAGTCACTGGATGAATCCAAAGTCAGCTGTGTGGTAGCACTGGACATTGCTGGTGCTTTCGACCGGGTGTGGCACCAGGGCCTCTTAGCAAAACTTCAAGCACTGGGAATTGCAGGCTCTACGCTATGGCTCCTCAGTGATTACCTTCATGGTAGGTCTCTAAGGGTAGTTCCACAATGAAGCGTGCTAGGATCATTGTTATGGAATGTCTACTTCAACGACCTTCTTCATCTCATCCCAGAATCCCATGCATATGCAGGCGACTGTACACTGACATTCACTTATCCAAGAGAAGAAATGCCAGCTGTTCTAAGCTACATCAATCACCAGCTAAGAGCTATATCAGCTTGGGGAAATAGATGGCAAGTAACATTTGCACCTGAGAAAACGCAAATGATGGTAATGTTGTAAATCTTGCAAACAAGGAAGCTTACAGCACATCGCCGTATCTCGCATCTGCTTGACACTAGGGGTTGCAAGATTCTGTACAAGGCACAAGTACGCTCACACCTTGAGTATGCTCCACTTTCTTGGTTTGCCTGCCCCCCCCCCCTCTCATCTGAAACTGCTTGATAGAGTAGAGAACAGAGGAAGACGTCTCATCTCTCGCCTGGACCCATCCTGGATAGACCTGTCATTTCAGCAGAGCCTTCAACACAGGATGGATGTGGATGGCCTTACTGTTATGTACAAGGCCAATATTGTCAAAGTACCACACTTATATCCACTTCGAGGACAGCGTGAAGCAAGCTTTTATGCCACAAGACGGGCAGAAAGCAGCCACTTCACTCTGGCCGTACCCTTCTCCAGAACATCACTCCATCTGAGATCATACATACCCAGGATGACTCGAGTATGGAACACATTCGTACAGCATAATGTCAACGAGATAAAGTCAGTTGATCAAATGAAAATGCTGGCACACAGATGGCTCCAACTTCATCCTGTTCCCTACTTGTATGTCTCATAACAATAAAGCTAGGAATCCTTAACCTGTAAATAGCTTGTCAATAAAGCTAGGGATCCTTAACCTAACCTTGTCAAACCCTGTGCAAAAAAAAAAAAAAAAAGGAATGCCCCTCATCTCTGTGTTGTAGTGGTACTATGGTGTGGCGAGACAGAATATGATAAAGCTATGTGATGGTGACAACGGTGACAGTGATGGTGACAACGGTGACAGTGATGGCGACAACGGTGACAGTGATGGTGACAACGGTGACAGTGATGGTGACAACGGTGACAGTGATGGTGACAACGGTGACAGTGATGGTGACAACGGTGACAGTGAAGGTGACAACGGTGACAGTGAAGGTGACAACGGTGACAGTGATGGTGACAACGGTGACAGTGAAGGTGACAACGGTGACAGTGAAGGTGACAACGGTGACAGTGATGGTGACAACGGTGACAGTGAAGGTGACAACGGTGACAGTGGTGACAACGGTGACAGTGATGGTGACAGCGGTGACAGTGATGGTGACAACGGTGACAGTGGTGACAACGGTGACAGTGGTGACAACGGTGACAGTGATGGTGACAACGGTGACAGTGGTGACAACGGTGACAGTGGTGACAACGGTGACAGTGATGGTGACAACGGTGACAGTGGTGACAACGGTGACAGTGGTGACAACGGTGACAGTGATGGTGACAACGGTGACAGTGATGGTGACAACGGTGACAGTGATGGTGACAACTGTGACAGTGGTGACAACGGTGACAGTGGTGACAACGGTGACAGTGATGGTGACAACGGTGACAGTGATGGTGACAACTGTGACAGTGGTGACAACGGTGACAGTGGTGACAACGGTGACAGTGATGGTGACAACGGTGACAGTGATGGTGACAACGGTGACAGTGATGGTGACAACGGTGACAGTGAAGGTGACAACGGTGACAGTGATGGTGACAACGGTGACGGTGAAGGTGACAACGGTGACAGTGATGGTGACAACGGTGACAGTGAAGGTGACAACGGTGACAGTGATGGTGACAACGGTGACAGTGAAGGTGACAACGGTGACAGTGATGGTGACAACGGTGACAGTGAAGGTGACAACGGTGACAGTGATGGTGACAACGGTGACAGTGAAAGCGCTGATGATAGCCTCGGTAATAACAGTCGGGTTCCACCTGCTTCAGCATCTGTCATCTTACCATTTCACGTCCATATTTTCCCTTCCCTCCATTTCTCTTTATACTTTCTCTTCATCCCCCTTCCTGTCTCTCCAGTACTGTTTCTCTTCCCTCCCTAGATCTTTCTTTTCTCCCTTCTCCTCCTCTTTAACCTCTCACATTATTCTAGACATTTTGCTTCAGCTAATATTCCTGTCATTCTTTTTCCTATCTCTTCTCCCTCTCCCATTACCATTCACCAAAGTACCAACTCTCTCTCTCCACTCGTTTTTGCCCCTTCACTTCACCCCTTCCTCATTACCCTTCCCTAAGTTCCACTTCCCTTCATTTTCCATCTGCCGAACCATTACTCACGAACTCGTAATGAGACGAATGCCAACAAACTACGATACGGGTGGGGATGGAACTCGCGGCAAGCGAGCCGTAAAACACTGGCCTGGAGTTTTATAGCTCACTTGCCGCGAGTTCAGTCCCCACTTGTACCGTGGCTTGCCAGACTATTATCACCTACCTTGGGGAATAACACGACAGCAACGCAGAAGAGGCATAGTTTTGTGTGTGTACTCACCAATTGTACTCACCTAGTTGAGGTTGAAGGGTCGAGTCCAAGCTCCTGGCCCCGCCTCTTCACTGGTCGCTACTAGGTCACTCTCCCTGAACCGTGAGCTTTATCATACCTCTGCTTAGAGCTATGTATGGATCCTGCCTCCACTACATCGCTTCCCAAACTATTCCACTTACTGACTACTCTGTGACTGAAGAAATACTTCCTAACATCTCTGGAACATCCTATCTTTGTCCACCTTGTCAATTCCTTTCAGTATTTTGTATGCCGTTATCATGTCCCCCCTGTGTGTGTGTGTGTGTGTGTACTCACCTACTCACCTATTTGTGGTTGCAGGGGTCGAGTCCTAGCTCCTGGCCCCGCCTCTTCACCGGTTGCTACTAGGCCCTCTCTCTCCCCGCTCCATGAGCTTTATCAAACCTCGTCTTGAAACTGTGTATGGTTCCTGCCTCCACTACGTCATTTTCTAGGCTATTCCACTGCCTTACAACTCTATGACTGAAGAAATACTTCCTACTATCTCTCTGACTCATTTGTGTCTTCAACTTCCAATTGTGGCCTCTTGTTTCTGTGTCCCCTCCCTGGAACATCCTGTCCTTGTCCACCTTGTCTATTCCACGCAGTATTTTATATGTCGTTATCATGTCTCCCCTGACCCTCCTGTCCTCCAGTGTCGTCAGGCCGATTTCCCTTAATCTTTCTTCATAGGACATTCCCCTTAGCTCTGGAACTAACCTTGTTGCAAACCTTTGTACTTTCTCTAGTTTCTTGACGTGCTTTATCAAGTGCGGGTTCCAAACAGGTGCTGCATACTCCAGTATGGGCCTGACATACACGGTGTACAGTGTCTTGAATGATTCCTTACTAAGGTATCGGAATGCTGTTCTCAGGTTTGCCAGGCGCCCATATGCTGCAGCAGTTATCTGATTGATGTGTGCTTCCGGAGACATGCTCGGTGTTATACTCACCCCAAGATCTTTCTCCTTGAGTGAGGTTTGCAGTCTTTGGCCACCTAGCCTATACTCTGTCTGTGGTCTTCTGTGCCCTGTGTGTGTGTGTGTGTGTGTGTGTGTGTGTGTGTGTGTGTGTGTGTGTGTGTGTGTGTGTGTGTGTGTGTGTGTGTGTGTGTGTGTGTGTTCGCGTGCGCTGCGTCCCGCCTTCAATTGTTTCTTCATAATTTTTAATATAAAACGGCTTAGCACCGTCTAGCTCCTCTTTTAATTTATTGTTCCATCACCGGAAACAAAACATTCCCCTGTCTTTTTTGGCTCCAATTTTTCCTGTCATAAAAACAAAGTTCTCTTGTTCTCCCTAGTGAAGACAAAAGAAATTACTTCATTTATTCTTTCATATATTTTTAACACCTGGTGTCTGGGTTATCACTTCTCTATACCTTCTGTCAGCCAACAAAGGCACCTTTAAGGTTTCCAGCCTTTTTACTTCTATTTAAGCTATGGGTTTCAATGAAAATGGTTTCGAAAACAGGCAAATTAAAGAACGAGACACTTGTGCACAGCGACTGGAGGCTGGGGGGACTGATTACCTTAATCTACTCATCTCCTGTTATTCTCTGTTGAAAATGGTATAAAAGACTGACAAGTTGATTTAGATACATGAGCATCAGTTGAGTATCTTTACTGTTGAAACGTTTCACCTACACCGTGGGCTTCTTCAGTCAAATACAGAGGCAGCAGGAAATGAAGATATAATCAGTCCATCGACCTTGGGGGAGATGTAAGGTGGTCAGTCCCTCAGCCTCGAGAAGAGTTCCGAAATTCTTTCTTTGACTAGTTTTCACCAAAAATCGTCGAAAACGGCTTCGAGCTTTTAGCTTGTCTCAATAGTTCCAGTTACCAGTAACCAGTTACCAGTAGTATGACTCACTACCAACCGTCTGTGTGAATCACTGACTGCTATTCATGTTGCTGCTGACCATAGCATGTTTTTGGAGACCTCATCCACTTCACTGTATCAATCCGTTCCACCAGTTGAGGAGAAAGACTTAGCTCCCACTGACTTTCCAGACGAGGTCAAGAGTTTGTTGACTCTGTTGAACAAACGTCGTAAAGCCATTGCCTTACCAGGTGAGAAGATGGGTATAACGAACTTATTGTCCCATCGTATTCCACTTGAACCTGGTACTAGACCTATCTATATACCTGCGTACAGAATGCCTCATTCACAAGTTGCTGTCGCAGAAGAATTGATCAATCAAATGGTTGATGTTGGAGTTATTGCACCTAGCAATTCACCTTGGAATGAGCCCTTGATCTTAGTGCCTAAGAAGGATGGTACTTGGCGCCCAGTGATTGACTTTAGTAAGTTAAATGCAAAAACTATTCCAGATCGCTTCCCACTTCCTGTACTGGGTGATCTTTTACGTAACATCGGAGATAAAGTCTTTTCAACCCTGGACTTGTTACAAGGGGTTTGGCAAGTCCCTCTTCACGAGGACAGCCAAGAGCTAACTGCATTCTCCACTCCTACAGGCCATTATCATTTCCTCCGTATGGCCTTTGGATTACGATCCTCCCCTATCACGTTCTCAAGGCTCAGGACTAATATCTTTATAGAGGTTTCATAGGTAATGCACTTATGGTGTACTTAGACGACGTAATCGTCATGTCTAAAGACGTGGATACACACTTGAAAAGACTTTAGTACTTGGTAAGCTTGAAGAAGCCAATTTAAAGATCAAACTGTCTAAATGTCAATTTTTCAGATCAGAAATCAAGTTTCTTGGTCACGTAGTCACTCCTAGAGGGGTTACGACTGACCAAAGTAAAGTAACTGCAGCACTAAATTTTCCAACTCCCAAAACTGCTGATGCCGTAAGATCCTTTGTGGGCTTAGCAGGTTTTTATAGATCTTTCATTGCCAATTTTTCTTCCATAGCTGCTCCTCTAACTGAGTTGCTTAAGAAAGATGCTCCTTTTGTTTGGACCTTCCGTCAAGAAAGAGCATTCCAAACTCTAAAAGAAAAGCTAACATCTGCTCCAATTTTGAAATTTCCAGATTTTTCTAAGCCCTTCTATCTGACAACTGATGCTAGTTCTATTGGCATAGGTGCCATACTAGCTCAGAAGACTGGTGGCAAGTACAACGCAGTTGCATTTGCTAGCCGAGTCCTTACGAAGGCTGAACGTAATTATACAGTAACTGAGCAAGAAGCTTTAGCAATAGTATGGTCTTTAAAGCACTTCCGAGACATTATTTATCAGCACCCTGTTCATGTCTTGACAGACCATGCTCCACTGATACCTTTATTCCAGAAAAAACAACCTACTGGAAGGTTAGCCAGATGGACCTTGACTATCCAAGAGTTCAATCCCACCTTTGAACACTTACCTGGCAAGTCAAATGTAGTCGCAGATGCCTTATCGCGACATGTTAGTATAGTAACTGCAGACCCTCCATTTACTGCCGAAGATGTAAAGAATGCTCAACGAGCAGATCCCATGTGGTCTGGTGTGATTCGATTCCTGCTCCAGGAAGATCTTATTCTGACTGTGAAGCCACCAGCACCCATCAGTGACTTTGTCATGAACCAAGAATTACTGTATCGAACAGCCGAGTTGGGTACTCCTAGCAGAAGAGTATACCAGTTAGTAATGTGACAGACTCTGACAATCCTCCTGATCCTGTAATCTCTACCTCTGAGACTCAGTCAGACGATCAACCTGAATGTCGTTATTCCCTACGTACACGACAGGTATTGAGAAATCCTCAAGTATCATTTGTAACTACTAATTCAGATTTGCCTCAATTACAGCATGAGTTAGCCAGTGCAACAGAGTTTGATCCTCCCAGAGATGACACCCATTCTGCATATGTCAATCTCACTCAAGCAGAGTTGGGGTTAAATTAAATAAGAAGAGTTTGATTCTCAGACTGAACAGATGACCGACTGTGGCACTACGTGGATGGCACAGAGCCTCGTAAATGTGGTACTATGTGGACGGCACAGAGCCTCGTAAATGTGGCACTACGTGGATGGCACAGAGCCTCGTAAATGTGGTACTACGTGGACGGCACAGAGCCTCGTAAATGTGGTACTACGTGGACGGCACAGAGCCTCGTAAATGTGGCACTACGTGGATGGCACAGAGCCTCGTAAATGTGGCACTACGTGGATGGCACAGAGCCTCGTAAATGTGGCACTACGTGGACGGCACAGAGCCTCGTAAATGTGGCACTACGTGGATGACACCGAGCCTCGTAAATGTGGTACTACTTGGACGGCACAGAGCCTCGTAAATGTGGCACTACGTGGATGGCACAGAGCCTCGTAAATGTGGTACTACGTGGACGGCACAGAGCCTCGTAAATGTGGTACTACGTGGACGGCACAGAGCCTCGTAAATGTGGCATTACGTGGATGGCACAGAGCCTCGTAAATGTGGTACTACGTGGATGGCAAAGAGCCTCGTAAATGTGGCATTACGTGGATGGCACAGAGCCTCGTAAATGTGGTACTACGTGGATGGCACAGAGCCTCGTAAATGTGGGACTACGTGGATGGCACAGAGCCTTGTAAATGTGGCACTACGTGGATAGCACAGAGCCTCGTAAATGTGGCACTACGTGGATGGCACAGAGTCTCGTAAATGTGGCACTACGTGAACGGCACAGAGCCTCGTAAATGTGGCACTACGTGGATGGTACAGAGCCTCGTAAATGTGACACTACGTGGATGGTACAGAGCCTCGTAAATGTGACACTACGTGGATGGCACAGAGCCTCGTAAATGTGACACTACGTGGACGGCACAGAGCCTCGTAAATGTGACACTACGTGGATGGTACAGAGCCTCGTAAATGTGACACTACATGGACGGCACAGAGCCTCGTAAATGTGACACTACGTGGACGGCACAGAGCCTCGTAAATGTGGCACTACGTGGATGGTACAGAGCCTCGCAAATGTGACACTACGTGGATGGCACAGAGCCTCGTAAATGTGGTACTACGTGGATGGTACAGAGCCTCGTAAATGTGGCACTACGTCGATGGCACAGAGCCTCGTAAATGTGGCACTACGTGGATGGCACAGAGCCTCGTAAATGTGGCACTACGTGAACGGCACAGAGCCTCGTAAATGGCACTACGTGGATATCATAGAGCCTCGTAAATGTGGCACTACGTGGATGGTACAGAGCCTCGTAAATGTGACACTACGTGGATGGTACAGAGCCTCGTAAATGTGACACTACGTGGATGGTACAGAGCCTCGTAAATGTGACACTACGTGGATGGTACAGAGCCTCGTAAATGTGGTGCTACGTGGATGGTACAGAGCCTCGTAAATGTGACACTACGTGGATGGTACAGAGCCTCGTAAATGTGGTGCTACGTGGACGGCACAGAGCCTCGTAAATGTGACACTACGTGGACGGCACAGAGCCTCGTAAATGTGGCACTACGTGGATGGTACAGAGCCTCGCAAATGTGACACTACGTGGATGGCACAGAGCCTCGTAAATGTGGTACTACGTGGATGGTACAGAGCCTCGTAAACGTGGCACTACGTGGATGGTACAGAGCCTCGTAAATGTGGCACTACGTGGATGGTACAGAGCCTCGTAAATGTGGCACTACGTCGATGGCACAGAAACTCGTAAATGTGGCACTACGTGGATGGTACAGAGCCTCGTAAATGTGGCACTACGTCGATGGCACAGAAACTCGTAAATGTGGCACTACGTGGATGGTACAGAGCCTCGTAAATGTGGCACTACGTCGATGGCACAGGAACTCGTAAGTGAGGCACTACGTCGATGGCACAGAAACTCGTAAATGTGGCACTACGTGGATGGCACAGAACCTCGTAAATGTGGCACTACGTGGATGGTACAGAGCCTCGTAAATGTGACACTTCGTGGATGGCACAGAGCCTCGTAAATGTGGCACTACGTGGATGGTACAGAGCCTCGTAAATGTGACACTTCGTGGATGGCACAGAGCCTCGTAAATGTGGTACTACGTGGATGGTACAGAGCCTCGTAAATGTGACACTTCGTGGATGGCACAGAGCCTCGTAAATGTGGCACTACGTGGATGGTACAGAGCCTCGTAAATGTGGCACTACGTCGATGGCACAGGAACTCGTAAATGAGGCACTACGTCGATGGCACAGAAACTCGTAAATGTGGCACTACGTGGATGGCACAGAACCTCGTAAATGTGGCACTACGTGGATGGTACAGAGCCTCGTAAATGTGACACTTCGTGGATGGCACAGAGCCTCGTAAATGTGGTACTACGTGGATGGTACAGAGCCTCGTAAATGTGACACTTCGTGGATGGCACAGAGCCTCGTAAATGTGGCACTACGTGGATGGTACAGAGCCTCGTATATGTGGCACTACGTCGATGGCACAGAAACTCGTAAATGTGGCACTACGTGGATGGTACAGAGCCTCGTATATGTGGTACTACGTGGATGGTACAGAGCCTCGTAAATGTGACACTTCGTGGATGGCACAGAGCCTCGTAAATGTGGCACTACGTGGATGGTTCAGAGCCTCGTGAAGGTGCTGATATCTCTCACTTTTGGTAAGTGGGTAAGACACCCGGTCTAAACATATGAATCAATGTCTAATTATGGAATCAGTGGAAGATAATCACTAGTGATAAGTCTTATAGAGAAGGTAAATGATCGAGCAATATATATAAATATGTATATAACTATTTTGAAGTGCACAGACTTGGTAATTTTATTACCCTGTTGATTAAGACAATGTCCTCAATAATATTTTTGTGAGTGTTTGTAATATATATATATATATATATATATATATATATATATATATATATATATATATATATATATATATATATATATATAAATTACTAAATTTAAAAAGAGAAACTTTCGTTTTTCTTTTTGGGCCACCCTGCCTTGGTGGGATACGGCCGGTTTGTTGAAAAAAAAAAAAAAAAAAAAAAAAAAAAAAAAAAAAAAAAAAAAAAAAAAAAAAATATATATATATATATATATATATATGTCGTGCCGAATATGTAAAACTGGTCAATTAGCAAGAACTCATTTACAATTAAGTCTTTTCTAAAATTTTCTCCTATACGTTTAAAGATATATTTTTTTCATTATTGTTGATGTAAAAATTTATAATTTTGCACCAAAAGGAACTTAGAAAACTTACCTAACCTTATTATAACAAGAGCAATTTATTTTAGCCTAACCCAACTAAATATATTTTAGATTTGTTTACAGTAATTTAATACTAAACAAACACAGTGAAATATATTTTTTTCGTTAGGTTCAGAATGATTTTGGCAAAATTATTGCATACACAAATTTTCACTTGTCTTATATGGCAAGATGAGCGTTGCTATTTAAGCCAAGATCTCAAGTTCTGCCTATTCGGCACGACATATATATATATATATATATATATATATATATATATATATATATATATATATATATATATATATATATATATATATATATATAGTGTATGATATTGAATCGGAAATTTACAAATAATTTCCACAATAAAGGCTGCTGAGCTGTTATGTTATGAAATACATTAAGCAAATTATATACTCACTGTATGCATTAGTTTGCTAAGGTATGAGTGACCTTTTATGTTCATTCAGCACTCCTCTTTTATTAAAACAGGAGGACACTTAACAGACGATAGGAAGAAAGTCTGTAGCTTGTTAACAAGAAGGTGCAGAGCTGAAGCCTTGACGCCGCTTGCCTCACGTGGAGAGTGCAGCAGCATTTTGACGCAGGTCGTACGCTTTCAAGCTAGGCTTTAGCGTCAAAGTTCAGCACTGAGAGGACAGTTTTACTCAACACACCAACGCAGTGCTTGGTGTGTCGTTTATGACAGCAATATAAGTCCAGGCCACAAACTGCTCAATTACTGCCACTGTTAGGGCAAGGAACTGCCACACAGGATGAACGCCGTGTTCCAGGATGCTGTCAAAGTCAAACTGTTCTGGAACGAATCAGTGAGGCAGTAACAGTTCCATACTCCTCAGTATTAAAAAACTTTGTATCTTCACTGAAAAGAGGTCAAATTCTCGTAACAAACCGATAGTTTTAGGAATAAAAGACCGGTAGTTTTAGGAGAATCAAGAATAATTCTAAGGGCTTCCGTTTACATTAACTGCGGGGTGTCTAAGAGATTATTCTTTAATTAATATTAATACAGAGGCAGTACAATCAATTATGGATTTAACCCTAGCTTGGGAAAGAGATACTCAGGTTTTACGGTGAGGGAGAATGTACCTTCTGTTCTGTGGATCAAGAGCTCTTCATCAATATCAAGGCACAGCCTGTGAAGGAAGACATGAAGAATATCAAACTGTTTTGTGTTCCCGAACGATATTTTTTTTTAATCAATTCAAGAGGAAGTGCTAAACCTGAAGGGGGTCATACAGCGCCTGGAAAATGGAAAGCATTAAGGTTCGATCCAAGAATGAAAATCCAGTTTCTCGAATCAAGAGCCCCTGACCAGACTCAAGTCACTCTGAAGTGCCCAGAGACCGACCTCTTGCAGACGTGTCAGTTCTCGTCACACCTTGATTACCTCTCCAAGTTTAACACATCTGCTCTTCATTTCATTTTAGTGACGCAGTTCCAGGTATAACAGACCGTAAATGTTGCAAAGTTGCAAGTCAACAAGAGAGATTAAAACAATTACATCTTTGTACATGTTGATGCCCTATAAAACACTTGATTAATTTCTTTTTCCAGAGTCATTACGCGTTTAAAACATACAGACACACACAACATATATATATATATATATATATATATATATATATATATATATATATATATATATATATAAATAAGATATTATCTCTCAGTCCACAGCAGGATTCGAACCTACACTCTCCGCATCAAAATACGTAGTACCTTCTTCACTCTGCCAGATCCCAGCTAGGCGCCCATGCTTATATAACCGGGATCTGGCTCACTAGAGAAGGTAGGTTCGAACCCTGCTTTGGCCTGAGAGATAATGTTTGTAAATAATTTCTCCTGTTTGCGAACTGTTAAGCATATATATATATATATATATATATATATATATATATATATATATATATATATATATATATATATATATATATATATATATATATATATATATGTACACGTATTCTAAGGGTAACCGTGGCCGGTGACACCTACGCTACTCTGAGACCTCTCTCCCTGCTTTGCTTGCTGCCTTGCAACATTGCACAGCTCCTGATGACGCACTGAGAATTGTGAAAGTGCTTGAGGTAAAGATTTCAACCTCCCCTCCCCCGTGGCCTGTCCTGCATATGTACGTATATATATAGCGACCCATGTGACATGGGTCGCCACTGATACCTTCTGCTTTGTCTCAGAGAATTTCCCCTCCTATCTGTTGCTGACTCGCAACATTGCATAGCTCCTATTTAAAACATATGAAAAATTCACTGAGTATTTACGGATTTAGCGCTTCTCAATGTATATAATAATGCAATGGAAAGCAAATAACTTCCATATTTTTATTTGAAGATTTCTGAACGACTGTTAGATTTAATAAAAGAAATGAGATGGGAACCCGAGACTCATTTTCAAAATTGTCTTCGATTTTTTTATTTATCTGCGATGGCAGGTCAAGATGGCAGGTCTGGATGGCAGGTCTGGATGGCAAGTCTGGATGGCAGGTCTGGATGGCAAGTCTGGATGGCAAGTTTGGATGTCAGGTCTGGATGGCAGGTCTGGATGGCAGGTCTGGATGGCAGGTCAAGATGGCAGGTCTGGATGGCAGGTCAAGATGGCAAGTCTGGATGGCAGGTCTGGATGGCAAGTCTGGATGGCAAGCCTGGATGGCAGGTCTAGATGGCAAGTCTGGATGGCAGGTCTGGATGGCAGGTCTGGATGGCAAGTCTGGATGGCAAGTCTGGATGGCAGGTCTGGATGGCAAGTCTGGATGGCAAGTCTGGATGGCAAGTCTGGATGGCAAGTCTGGATGGCAGGTCTGGATGGCAGGTCTGGATGGCAAGTCTGGATGGCAAGTCTGGATGGCAAGTCTGGATGGCAGGTCTGGATGGCAAGTCTGGATAGCAAGCCTGGATGGCAAGTCTGGATGGCAAGTTTGGATGTCAGGTCTGGATGGCAAGTCTGGATGGCAGGTCTGGATGGCAAGTCTGGATGGCAAGTCTGGATGGCAAGTCTGGATGGCAGGTCTGGATGGCAGGTCTGGACGGCAGGTCTGGATGGCAGGTCTGGATGGCAGGTCTGGATGGCAGGTCTGGATGGCAAGTCTAGATGGCAGGTCTGGATGGCAGGTCTGGATGGCAAGTGTGGATGGCAAGTGTGGATGGCAAGTGTGGATGGCAAGTGTGGATGGCAAATCTGGACGGCAAGTCTGGACGGCAGGTCTGGATGGCAGGTCTGGACGGCAGGTCTGGATGGCATGTCTGAATGGCAGGCCTGGATGGCAGGTCTGGATGGCAGGTCTGGATGGCAGGTCTGGATGGCAGGTCTGGATGGCAGGTCTGGATGGCAGGTCTGGACGGCAGGTCTGGATGGCAGGTCTGGATGGCAGGTCTCGACGGCAGGTCTGGATGGCAGGTCTAGATGGCAAGTCTGGATGGCAGGTCTGGATGGCAGGTCTGGATGGCAGGTCTGGATGGCAGGTCTGGATGGCAGGTCTGGATGGCAGGTCTGGATGGCAGGTCTGAATGGCAGGTCTGGATGGCAGGTCTGGACGGCAGGTCTGGACGGCAGGTCTGGATGGCAGGTCTGGACGGCAGGTCTGGATGGCAGGTCTGTACGGCAGGTCTGGACGGCAGGTCTGGATGGCAGGTCTGGACGGCAGGTCTGGATGGCAGGTCTGTACGGCAGGTCTGGACGGCAGGTCTGGATGGCAGGTCTGGACGGCAGGAAGGAAAACAAACATGGGGCTATTTTTCGCGTCCTGCGTTTAAGGCTATCATAAAATTTCATTAGAGTTGCAGCTCCTGGCCCCGCCTTTCCAGCTCCTGGCCCGGCCTTTCCTCTGGCCGCTACTGGATTCGCTCTCTCCTGGCGTCGTGAGCCCTGTCGTACCTATTCTTAAACCTATGGATGGATCTCTCCTTTACCACTTCGCTGTCTAGGTCGTTCCACTTCCTGACCACTCTATGGTGTTCTCACCTAGTTGTGGTTGCAGGGGTTGATTCACAGCTCCTGGCCCCGCCTTTCCAATGGCCGCTACTTGGACACTCTTCCCGCTCCATGAGCTTTATCATACCTCGTCTTAAAGCTATGTATGGATCCTGCCTCCACTACATCACTACCCAAACTATTCCTCTTCCTGACAACTCTGACTGAAGAAATACTTTCTAACATCCCTGTGGTTCATCTGAGTTTTCAACATCCAACTGTGACCCCTTGATGCTGTGACCCATCTCTAGATCATCCTGTCTTTGTCCACGTTATCGATTCCTCTCAGTATTTTATATCTCGTTATTATATCATCCCTACCATTCCTGTCTTCCAGTGTCGTCAAGTCTATTTCCCTAAACCTCTCCTCCTAGGACATACCCCTTAGCTCTTTGACTAATCTTGTTGCAAACCTTTGCACTTCTCTAGTTTAGTTACATGCTTGGCTAGGTAAGGGTTCCAAACTGGCGCTGCTTACTAAAATATTGGCCTAACGTACACAGTGTACAGAGTCCTGAATGATGTCGGAATGATGTTCTTAGGTTTGTCAGACTCCCGTATCCTGCATCAGTTATTTGGTTGATGTGCGCCTCAGGGGATGTGCCCGGTGTTATACTCACCCCAAGATCCTTTTCCTTGAGTGAGGTTTGTAGGCTCAGGCCCCCTAGACTGTACTCCATCTGTGGTCTTCTTTGCCCTTCTCCAATCTTCATGACTTTGCACTTGGTGTTGTTGAATTCCAGGAGCCAGTTGCTGGACCAGGCCTGCAGCCTGTACAGACCAGGTGTGTGTGTGTGTGTGTGTGTGTGTGTGAAACACACACACACACACACACACACACTGCTGATAAAGTAGCTGGCATATCTCACACACTGACAGGTTTATAGAGCGATGCTGAACCTAGTGTCAACATTACTTCCCGGAATTTTGCATATAAGGCATTGGTACAATTTTCGGCCAGAGGGAGGCCTTAATTGGCAAACAGTTTACAGCACTATCTAACTGATAGTTACAGTAGAAGAGTTAAGTTGGTAGTTACAAGATCAGAGTTATGTTGGTGGTGTCCTGTTTATAGTGTTGGTAGTTACAGCAGCAGAGTTACGCTGGTGGTGTAGCGTCTACAGTGTTTGTAGTTACAACAACAGTTACGTTGGTGTTCCATCTTCACTGTTCGTAGTTACGCGACAAAACAATTTTAAGAGACTTTGTTACATTTTACAAACCAGAAAAAGCTCTTAAAAACTACCATAAACTTATCGAATTAAAAAAAAAATAACTATAACCAGCTAAGAACATATACTGAAACACATTTGTTGTGCTTCTCAGTTTATGGTCAAGATCTTAAGACAGAAATGACAAACGTTGACAATTTTTATCTCGAAATACTGATTTAACTATTCAGAAACTTTTATTTAGGAGGTTATATCTAATGTAATTACGAAAAATAAAGACACAAATACAGTATTATGCGATCATTTGCATCTATTTCTTTTCCATCGTGTCGGTATTTTATTCCGTTTTCCTCTAATGCACTTGTATTGTTTACAATTTATTCAGACTATGTTCCCTGTTCGGTTGTTGGATTCTTGTGGCAGCTGAGGCAGCGTAAGTTCTTAGTGGGTACAAAAATAATTAAAACTTGTGATTTTTTTTTTGGCAAGTTAGAGACGGTGAAGGACCCCAATGGAAATAAATCAAGAACCCCAGTGGAATGGAAATAGGTCAAGGACCCCAGTGGAAATAAATCAAGGACCCCAGTGGAAATAAATCAAGGACCCAATGGAAAGGCAAGGACCCCAACAGAAATAAATCAAAGACCCCAGTGGAAATAAGTCAAGGACCCTAATGGAAATAAATCAAGGACCCCAGTGGAAATAAGTCAAGGACCCCAGTGGAATGGAAATAAATCAAGGAACTCAATGGAAATAAGTCAAGGACCCCAATGAAAATAAATCAAGGAGACAATGGAAATAAGTCAAGGACCCTAACGGAAATAAATCAAGGATCCCAGTGGAAATAAGCCAAGGACCCCAGTGGAATGGAAATAAATCAAGGAACTCAATGGAAATAAGTCAAGGATCCCAATGAAAATAAATCAAGGAGACAATGAAAATAAGTCAAGGACCCCAATGGAAATAAATCAAGGACCCCAGTGGAAATAAATCAAAGACCCAATAGAAATAAGCCAAGGACCCCAATGGAAATAAGGCAAGGACCCCAGTGGAAATAAGGCAATGACCCCAATGGATATAAAACATGGACCCCATTGGAAATAAAGCAAGGACCCCTAACGGAAATTAAGCAAGGGTCCCCAATGGAAATTAAGCCAGGAACCCACTGGAAACAAGTCACTTTGTGTGAATTTTTGGGGTTATCTTAGGTATTTTACAGTATGTATGATAATTGCACTTGTGTGTGCCTGTACCTAAATAAAATTATTTAATTACTAAGGATATATTATGGTAGGCTGGCGCGATCTCAAACGTTCTGGGGAAGACGTACGAGTAAAGAACTTGAAGTGAATAGAATGAGAGTAAGGGATAGAAGGGATAGATTGATTGGGGGATAGATTAATGGGAGGGATTAGCGGGAGATGAACGAACGGGAGGGAGGACGAAAGGGATGGAGGATTGGAGGAAGGACACAAGACGGGAGTAAAGACTGAGTAACAAATGACCCGTCACAACCCAACTCAAAATGAAGACTTACTTGCCGCAATGAGAGACTCGTCTGGGAACTGCTTCATGGTGTGGAGGATGAGGATACCGGCCGCCTGGTGGAGGCCATGGGAGGCCACATGGACCAGCAGGGCCATGAGCAGCACAACCCAGCCCCACCCTCCTTCAGGGTAGTAGTGCCGTCCTATGGTTTCCTTTTTGCAGACTTCATCCCCCGGGACCTGCTTTTCGGCCGGCACTTCCTCGGAAGGCAGCTCGGACATGATCACTCCGGAGGGCAAGTCTCCAAGGAGGGAGGAGTGGGCATCCGAGGCGAAGGAAGGATGGTCGGAAGCCACAACCACAACTCCGGAGTCCCTGGCTCCGGCTGAACCTCCAGAACGTGACGCCACGGAATCGTCTTCAGCGACCCACTCGCCACCATTGGCTCCTGGCAGCGACTTGGAGCGATGGACGGTCATGGCCAGAGCTGAGTGCATCCCTCAGAACTCTCTCAATCCGCCTCACAGTATACAAACATGGCTCAAAGATTCTCTTCTCACAAGTCAATCATCACTATTTCCAAACTCTGGTAATCTAGTAATGTCCTCGAGGGAAACATTTTGTGTTTTTTTCTCAGATTCCAGGACTTAAGAATAACTTTCGCATAAAACCGACACTAAACTTCCCGGAAGCCATTGTTTACACGGGCGCCACTCGGTCGGAAGTCGCCATATTGCAACCGCCAATAACGTCACTTTACTTTGTTCTTCCTCAAAGTGGTTCAATGAGGTGGTTAATAACACCACTGAAGCCAGTTTCCCAAGAGGCCATCAGTACATCGGTGATTGTGCATACACTCACCTGTTCAACGAGTTCATGTTCACATTAAACATCGTTAACCTGAAAAGCAATGAGGGTTAGCTGTTTAATTCACGCACGATATTATAAGTTAAAAAGACGTATGTGCAACATTTAGGTATCTTGATTCCGAAACGTTTCGCTTACACAGTAGGCTTCTTCAGTCAAATACAGAGGCAGCAGAAGCAGTAGAGATGTAGACACGCTGTAATCAGTCCATCACCCTTGAAGATGTAGTTTTGAGGGACTAACCACCTTAAAACTACGTGTGTGTGTGTGTGTGTGTGTGTTTTTGGTACCCAGTGAGAGTCCTGAAGGGAGATTATATAACGAGAGGGAGAGAGAGAGAGAGAGAGAGAGAGAGAGAGAGAGAGAGAGAGAGAGAGAGAGAGAGAGAGAGAGAGAGCTACAAGCTGCTAGCTGCAAGAACTGTATCAAAACTGTCATTGGTGACAATAAGGCAGGAGGAGGTGCATTTCCTTCTTAAATCGCTTGACCAAGAAAAGGCTGTGGGCCCAGACAAGTTGAACCCAAGATTGTTGAGAAAATGTACTGACCAGCTAGCAGCACCTCTAACTCGCATCTTTCAGCATTGCCTAGTACAGTGAAAATGACCTTCTCTGTGGAAAGAGGCAAATTTAGTCCCTGTTCACAAAAAGAAGAGCAGAGCAAAAATCAGCAACTACAGACCAGTGTCACTCCTGTCAATCACTGGTAAGATCCTTGAGACAATAATCTCAAGACAAATGACAGAGTTTTTGACTACCACTCACTACTTTGTGATCGTCAATATGGTTTCAGGAAAGGTTACTCTGCCTGCTGATCTGTTGTTAAACCTCTCCACTAAGTGGCACCAGTCACTGGATGAATCCAAAGTCAGCTGTGTGGTAGCACTGGACATTGCTGGTGCTTTCGACCGGGTGTGGCACCAGGGCCTCTTAGCAAAACTGCAAGCACTGGGAATTGCAGGCTCAACGTTATGTCTCCTCAGTGATTATCTTCATGGTAGATCTCTAAGGGTAGTTCTCAGTGGAACGGAATCAGCAAGACATCCTATTGGGGCAGGTGTTCCACAAGGAAGCGTGCTGGGACCATTGTTATGGAATGTCTACTTCAACGACCTTCTTCATCTCATCCCAGAATCACATGCATATGCAGACGACTGTACACTGACATTCACTTATCCAAGAGAAGAAATGCCAGTTGCTTTAAGCTACATCAAATCACCAGCTGAGAGCTATATTAGCTTGGGGAAGCAGATGGCAGGTAACATTTGCACCTGAGAAAACGCAAATGATGGTCTCTAGGTACCATGATGGTAATGCCGGTGCAGTAGTAAGGATGAATGGGGGGGAGGGTGTTGGTACCTGGGGAAGAAGTTGATATCCTTGGGGTGAAATTTGACTCCAAACTGACCATGAAGAACCATATTGTAAATCTTGCAAACAAGGCAGCCAGGAAGCTTACAGTACTTCGCCGTATCTCGCATCTGCTTGACAGTAAGGGTTGCAAGATTCTGTATGAGGCACAGGTACGCTCACACATTAAGTATGCTCCACTTTCTTGGTTTGCCTGCCCTTCCCCTCATCTGCAACTGCTTGACAGAGAACAGAGCAAGACGTCTCATCTCTCGCCTGGACCAATCCTGGATAGATCTATCATTTCAGCAGAGCCTTCAACACAAGAGGGATGTGGGTGGCCTTACTGTTATGTACAAGGCCAATGTTGTCAAAGTACCACACTTGGATCCACTTCGAGGACAGCGAGAAGCAAGTTTCTATACCACAAGACGGGCAGAAAGCAGCAACTTCACTCTGGCTGTACCCTTCTACAGAACATCACTCCATCTGAGATCATATATACCCAGGATGACTCGAGTATGGAACACATTCGTACAACATAATGATGTCAACGAGATAAAGGCCGTTGATCAAATGAAAATACTGGCCCACAGATGGCTCCAACTTCATCCTGTTCCCTACTTATATGTCTCATAACAATAAAAATACTTTGAAGTGAGCTTATGTAGGTAACAGCTCTTAGCTTGTCAATAAAGTTAGGAATCCTTAACCTAACCTTGTAAAATCCTGTGTAAAAGAGAGAGAGAGAAAGAGAGAGAGAGAGAGTGAGAGAGAGAGAGAGAGAGAGAGAGAGGGGGGGGAGGGAGGAAGAGTAACCCTAAACAAAAAACGGCGGAGAGACAAAGAAAGAGATGAAAGTGTAAACGGGAAACGGTAAATAAAGAAAAGGTATAGTGAATCACAGAGTAAATGGAGGAGAAACGACAAACACTAAATTTTGATAATGAAAGACTGGGAGCAGCAGAAGAAGAGAAAAAGAAAAAAAAGGAAATGGGGTGTGACTAGGAGAGAGAGATAGATAGATAGATAGAGAGAGAGAGAGAGAGAGAGAGAGAGAGAGAGAGAGAGAGAGAGAGAGAGAGAGAGAGAGATTAATTACGAACAAAGGCGCAAGGAAAGATAAAGCAGAGTAGAAAAAAAGAATTAGTGAAATTGAAACAAAACCGGAAGATAAATAGGAAGGTGAGGAACAGCAGCCACGGTAAAGGAAGAAGAAAGCGAGTAAATAAGAGAGAGAGAGAGAGAGAGAGAGAGAGAGAGAGAGAGAGAGAGAGAGAGAGAGAGAGAGAGAGAGAGAGAGAGAGAGAGAGAGAGAGAGAGAGAAAGTGGCGCTGCAGGACAAAAGGAAAAAATGCATTTGTTGCGTTGAAAACTTCATAAATATTTGTGAAGGAAGGAAGGAAGGGAAAGGCAAGAGAACTTGCTAAATCACAGGTGAAAGGGAGGAAAGGATAAACGGAAGAGCTGGTATAACGATAGGCAGGAAGGGGCTGTAACAACGGTAGGCAGGAAAGGGCTGTAACAACGGTAGGCAGGAAAGGGCTGTAACAACGGTAGGCAGGAAGGGGCTGTAACAACGGTAGGCAGGAAGGGGCTGTAACAACGGTAGGCAGGAAAGGGCTGTAACAACGGTAGGCAGGAAGGGGCTGTAACAACGGTAAACAGGAAGGGACTAACAACGGTAGGCAGAGGGAAGCTAGAAATTGCCTATGATAATGTTCAAACACAAAGTAATAATAATAATAATTATTATTATTATTATTATTATTATTAATATTATTATTATTATTATTATTATTATTATTATAATAATAATAATAATAATAATAATAATAATAATAATAATAATAATAATAATAATAATAATAATATTAATAATAATAATAATAATAATAATAATAATAATAATAATAATAATAATAATAATCTTTATTTATACAAGTACATGATGCAACTTACACAGACCATAGCTGACAGCAGTGACATACTATACAGAAAGCCCCTCGTTATGCAGAGCATTTCGGTGCCAGTCGGTACCTACTTACTGCTAGGTGAACAGGGAGAGTAGGTGTTTTAAGGAAACACCCCCTTATGTTTCCACACATACCAGGGATCGAACCACAGACCTCAATGTGTGAGCTCAGTGCAATAACAACCGAGTGTGTTGACGGTGTATCGTTCGTCAGAAAACAGGACAATTGGTCACTGAGATTGGTCTTCGTCGTATGATCAATGCTTCATTGGTCAAACATCCGCTGGCCTAAAAAAAAGCCTGGATTTTCATCCCTTTCCCCCATTTCAAAAATAAAAATCAGGTTCCAGTATCGTGGCTGGAACAAATCAAATCTACGAAGAACGTAACAACACATCACCTTGACTGGAACAGCACACAAATATCCCGCACATGGGAGAGAGCAGCTTACGACGGAGTTCGGGTCCGACTTTGTAAACGGTGCAAATCAGACCGAAACGTCGTCGTAAGCTTATGTGCAGGGGTTATTTGTGCATCAAATCTACGCTCGTAGACAACGTTTCTGTCCATTTAGACCATTTTTAAGCAAGATGATGCAAAGCTGTCCAAAAAAGTCAAACACTTTTTTTCTCAATTAAAGCTGGTTCTGTACCTACGGTTTTTCTTCATGTTGGCCAGAGTTGCAGTGACTGAAGGAAACTGAGCGAAATGTTGATGTTTCCGCCACGTCAGTGCAAGGCTTCGCCAACATCCCTTTCTTACAGAAGATAAACAATGGCTCAACTATTAAGGCGAAATACAGGACAATAAACCTCCTACATAACTAAGCATTCCTCACGATACGCTGAACCAGAACGCGGGCCAATGGACCATGGAACGAGTCAATGGTCCAGAGCACGGGCCAATATACCATGGAACGCATCAGTGGTCCAGAGCACGGATCTGTAGATGGACCAAAGGTCTCACGTCCCTATAGATTTCGTAAAAATTTTAATTCTTGTTTTTAATAATTACTATTATTACTACAAGCCGAGTGTTGGCATTTCAGAGTGCCACTCTAGAGTGCGTTCTGAAATCTGCACTCTCGCGTGCGTATTTCAGAACGCATTTCACCATACTACAATTTCCTCTCTAAACCAAGGGGTCATGAATTCGAAATCCAGTAATGGGGGGCGGGCAGTGGGAAGTATACCTACCTAGTCATTATTTTCGGGTTGTGTGGGTGATTCTCCCCACGCCAGGTTCCTTGAGAATCTAGAGTGAAGCCTCAGTACTCGTAGGTACTCACGCTCTTGCGGTTAGAGTAACCTGGTAGAGTACTAGATTTTGATATGCTTTTTATTTTTCACATTACAGTGGAAAGGGGTTATTGGACAGTGTCATTCATCCTGTGAGAAAATGAGCCTTTATGCAGTATTAGTGTCATTTATTCCTTGATACCTGGAGGTTACCTGATCAGACTTAATTATTTCTATTTATCCCCCCTGCATGTCCCCTACGGGTTTAACTCTCTCTCTTTATCTAGCATCTTGCCTACGTTATCCTATCTTCCTTCTTCTCCAGATAATTTCTTACCTTCTTGATAACTCACCAAGGCTTTTGTCTATCTTCTCCATCTAATTTCTCTTCCCCATCTCTTCCCTCTTTCATCAGGTGGTCTCATACCTCCCTTCCAGAGGTCACAGGAGAGGTCACATTCAGCTATGTGACCTCTGACAGTCTCTATCAGATATAACTTTGCTTTATAAGGGTAGAACACGTAACACCACCGTGTACTCACTTCTCCTATTTGTTGTTACAAGGATTGAGGCTCAGCTCCTGGCTCTGCTTCTCAAACTAGCCACTACTGGTCTCTCTCTCTCTCTCTCTCTCTCTCTCTCTCTCTCTCTCTCTCTATCTCTCTCTCTCTTCTCTTCTCTCTCTCTCTCTGCTTCGAGAGCTCTATCATATCTAGTCTTGAAGCTATGTATGGATCATGCTTTCCAATCTGAAAACTTCTTAAGTTGAGGAAATATTTCGTAACATCTGAGACTCGTCTTTGATTTTGACTTCCAGCTTTGCCCTCGTGTACCTGTTTCCTCCCTCTCGAACTTCTCCCCATAGTATTTTATACGTCGTTATCATGTCTCTCCTAGTCCTGTCTTTTATCATAGGGCGTAGGCCCTTCAATCTCCCCTCATAGTTCATCCTACTTAGCTCTGGTCTAGTCTGGTTGGAAATCTTCAATTTTCAGGTAATTATACCATTTCAGGGCTTCACTGCTGCTAAAATCTCACGGAACTAGAATACCAAGTAAGAAAAAGATCACTATGGTCATAACCTTTCTTTTAGTAATAACAGAACCTCTCTCCCACAGGAAAAAAAATCCCTTACAAGTGTATCTGCGAGAGAAGCATCAAACACCAACAGGTTCCAACACTCTAAATGGGAGTTTAAGGAGGCTCGAATCTCACTCTAGGAGTTCAGATCCCGCACAAGAAAAAAGTTAAAGAGGATTTCGTGGGAACAAAACATAGGGAAACAACATTTTCCAAACATTTATACAAAATTTCACCAGTTGTCACTCCTAAGAAAAGTTTTCCCTTATTAAGGATTAATTATTGTTTAAATTCAATAACTTTGGCAATAATTATATTATCAACAAAACTTGCGATATAATTTTTCAATGATTATTATTCCAGTAGTAACAGCTGTTAGCAAGTTAAGTGCTGTGCAGCAGCAGCAGCAGCAGCAGCAGCAGCAGCAGCAGCAGCAGCAGCTGCAGCAGCAGCAACAGCAGCAGCAACAGCAGAAACAGCAGAAACAGCAGCAGCAAGCTGGGCAGCAGCAGCAGTAGCAGCAACAGTTGCTGCTGCAGCAGCAGCAGCAGTAGCATTAGCAACTAGCAGCAGCAAATAGCAGCAAGAGAGTAGCAGCAGCATGCTAGCAGCTAGCAGTAGCAGCAGCAACAGCAGCAGTTGGCAGCAGAGCAGCAGCAACAGCAGCAACAGCAGCAACAGCAGCAGCAACAGTAGCAGCCAGCAGAAACAGCAGCTAGCAGCTGCTGCCGTGCAGCAGCAGCAGCAGCAGCAGCAGCAGCAAGGTTGGGCAGCAGCAGCTGCAGTGGGCAGCAGCAGCTGCAGCAGCAGCAGCAGCAGCTGCGAGCAGCAGCTGCCGTTGCTGCAGCAGCAGCAGCAGCAGCGTTGCAGCACAGCAGCTGCTGCTGCTTGCAGCAGCGCAGCCAGCAGCGCAGCGGGTGCGCTCAGCCAGCAGCAGCAGCAGAGCAGCAGCAGCAGCAGCACCAGCCAGCAGCAGCAGCAGCAGCAGCTAGCTTCGCAATACGCACAGCCAGGCAACCAGCAGCAGCAGCAGCAGCAGCAGCAGCAGCGCTTGCTGCAGCGCAGCAGCGCTTGCAGCAGCAGCAGCAGCAGCAGCTGCTTGCGAGCTGTTGCCGCGCTGCAGCAGCAGCAGCCGCCGCCTGCAGCAGCGCCGCTTACAGCAGCAGCGCCGCCGCCGCCAGCAGCGTTCCGCCGCAGCAGCAGCAGCAGCAGCAGCAGCAGCAGCAGCCAGCGCCGCTGCCAGCAGCAGCATGCCGCTGCTTGCAGCAGCAGCCGCCGCAGCAGCAGCCGCAGCAGCGTTGCAGCAGAGCAGCAGCCAAACCAGCAGCAGCAGCGCTGCCAGCAGCAGCAGCAGCAGCGCTGCCGCTGCGCTGCTGCTGCCGCCGCAGCAGCAGCAGCAGCAGCAGCAGCAGCTTGCCGCGCCGCCAGCAGCGCGCCTTGCTGCCGCGCGCAGCCGCCAGCAGCTGCGCGCTGCCAGCGCAGCGCAGCAGCGCTGCCGCCGCCAGCGTTGCCGCTGCAGCTGCCGCCGTGCTGTTAAGCAAAGCAAGCAGCACGCAGCGCCGCAGCAGCCGCAGCAGCAGCCGCTTGCTGGCGCAGCAGCCGCGCCGCAGCGCCGCCGCTGCTGCTTGCCTGCCGCCGCCGCTGCTGCTGCAGCCGCGCTGTTGCCGGCGCCGCCAGCAGCAGCAGCAGCAGCAGCAGCTTGCTGCAGCAGCAGCTGCGCAGCAGCTTGCCGCCTGCCGCAGCAGCAACAAGCGCAGCAGCGCTGCAGGCAGCAGCAGCCGCGCGCTTGCGCCGCCTTGCAGCAGCAGCGAGCGCTGCCTTGCAGGCAGCAGCGCCGCTGCTGCAGCAGCAGCAGCCGCTAGCAGCAGCAGCCTTGCAGCAACTGCTGCTGCCGTTGCCAGCAGCAGCGCCGCAGCAGCAGCAGCAGCAGCAGCAGCCAGCAGCAGCAGCTGCTGCAGCAGCAGCTTGTTAAGAGGTAGCCCAGCGAGGCAGCCAGCAGCAGCAGCAGCAGCAGTAGCAGCAGCAGAGCAGCAGTAGTAGTAGTAGTAGAAGTAGTAAAAGCAGCAATAGTAGAAGTAGCAACAGTAGAAGTAGCAGTAGTAGAAGTAGTAGCAGTAGTAGCAGCAGTAGTAGTAGTAGTAGTAATAGTGGTGGCGGCGTGTGACAATCAATCTATAAGACATTCAGAATGCTTTTACCTCATCAGCCAAACCTTCTCCCACTTCCCCTACATCCATAACATCCCCCTACCTCCCCAACGCCAGCAACCTTCCCCCACAAACCTCCCCCACACCAACACACCTCCCCCACACCAACACACCTCCCCCACACCAACACCCCTCCCCCACACCCACACACCTCCCCCACACCTTCCCTCTCGTTCTCCGCGGCCACTATGGCTTCAAGCTATTATTCCGAGCGTGCGTATTTTACACTTCACAGACCACACTGATTACCTTCTAAAATCGCGTAGTTGGAAAGTACCCAGCTCCGTTACGGAAAGTAGTTAGGGTTGTTGCAACGGGCGTATAGCTGGACGAGGGTAGTTAAGAGTTAATGGATCTGTAGTTATGGGTCGTACGAAGCAGTTCATACAGTGAGTTAGGAGTTAGAGGAATGTTAAGACGATATATAGAAGTTAAGGAAAAGGTTGTTTTTCCTTTTATTTTCGTGTGGGTTTCGTGTCACCTTGTTGGTCTATCTCTCTCTCTATCTCTCTCTCTCTCTCTCTCTCTCTCTCACCATGCACTCAGGTGGAATTCCAGTACTCTGGTGAGTAGAGACATACTCATAACACTTAACACCCCGTAGCACACAGTAACACTCCATAAGACACCACAACATCGCTTAACACACAATAGCACAACATGAAACATACAACATACTTCCACATTACACACAATAGCACCACATAGTACAAACACAATATAACACGACACCACAACATAAAACACATACACTATAACACATTATCACCATAATACACACGATAACACCGTATATAACACCGTATATAACACCGTATATTACACCATATATAGCACCATATATAACACCATACATAACACCATACATAACACCATATATAACACCGTATATAACACCGTATATAACACCGTGCATAACACCATACATAACACCACAAATAACACCATATATAACACCATATATAACACCGTACATAACACCATACATAACACCATATATAACACCGTACATAACACCGTATATAACACCGTACATAACACCACATATAACGCTCAATTAAAGAGGTTAAGAAAATAAACACAAGTTAGAAGAAAAATATAGGAAAGAAAGTGGATAAGGAAATGAAAATAAGTGGAAGGAAATTCAAAGAAAAATGTATGAAATAGAAGGGGAAAGAGAAATCCAATAGGAAGAGAAAAGGGAAATAATGGAAGAGAAAGGAACTTAAGAGTTAAGAAAAAGGAATAAGGCTTAAAACAGTAATAACTGATAGTAAAGTAGACAAAGAAAAAACGGACAAAACGAGAGGAAGGAGACAAGACAGAGGGCACAAGAATCTGTGAACACATGATGAAAGTTGACGCGTCTTAGACAACTCCAGGAGGAGAGGAAGAAGGAGGAGGAGAAGACGGGGGAAGAACAGTGGCACAGTAAAAAAAGAATGAAGACAAGATAAATTAAAGGGGACAAGGTAAGAGACGAGGACACTGAGCTCAGCACTTAGGAAAACAGATATTACAACCCGTTGTTGCAATGTGTTAGGTGAGAGGACACTAGTGCAGTTAGTGCGACCTTTTATTGGAGAGCGAAACGTTGCCACAGTAAAATGTTGCATTAATTGCTCATGGCTATTTACCTAACAATACACAGCAGTGTTAAACCTCCACCAAGAGCGCTGTCACAATGCCAGCATGTTCTGCAAGGCGTGTTTTTTCCCATTTGTCGGCAATAAGCCAATTCGTCCAGTGGTCCATGGTGCCATGGCCCACCATACTTCCATCGGCTTCCCTACCCTTGCATCGTGACCCACGTCAGTGCCGGAGCCACTCAATGTGACTAGGGAACAATTTTTGTTCTCACTTTCATACAGATAAAGATATCAACACATTGTTGATGTGTCCAGTTCTTAAGTACTGAAATGCGTGATCCCAGTGAGTGACAACAGCGTCTGGGAAAGGAAAGGTTAGGAAGGTCGATCTAGGGAATGGGGAGGGTAGGTCCAGTTATTTGAATTCAGTGCCCATCACCAGGAAGGAGTGGAGCCCCTCGCCAGGAGGGGTAAACCTAGCCAGGAAGGAAGGGTAAACTTAGCCAGGAAGGAAGGGTAAACCTAGCCAGGAAGGAAGGGTAAACCTAGCCAGGAAGGAAGGGTAAACCTAGCCAGGAAGGGATAACAATAATAAGCCGCCATACTAACGCCTGTTGCAGTTCGTTCACAGTCCTCGCGTGACTTTCTCCGAGGCAACAAACACAGCTTCTGGGTCAACAAACACATCTGGGGACGCCCCTAGCGGCAACAAACGCCGAACAAGCAAGCTCAAAGGTAAAAATGATCTGTTGCAACAAACGCGGCGACTCAAAACACCAAGGATTCCCCTACCTCACCTTCCTCAGGAAGAGGTGAGGCAGAGGAAGTGGGAAGTAGTTACTGCAGCATCCAAACAATCACCAGTGGAGTTGGTGATGATGGTGGTAGCTGTGTGTGGTGGTGATGGTGGTAGCTCTGTGTGGAGGTGATGGTGGTAGCTCTGTGTGGTGGTGATGGTGGTAGCTCTGTGTGGAGGTGATGGTGGTAGCTCTGTGTGGTGGTGATGGTGGTAGCTCTGTGTGGAGGTGATGGTGGTAGCTCTGTGTGGTGGTGATGGTGGTAGCTCTGTGTGGAGGTGATGGTGGTAGCTCTGTGTGGTGGTGATGGTGGTAGCTCTGTGTGGAGGTGATGGTGGTAGCTCTGTGTGGTGGTGATGGTGGTAGCTCTGTGTGGTGGTGATGGTGGTAGCTCTGTGTGGTGGTGATGGTGGTAGCTCTGTGTGGAGGTGATGGTGGTAGCTCTGTGTGGTGGTGATGGTGGTAGCTCTGTGTGGTGGTGATGGTGGTGGTAGCTCTGTGTTGTGGTGATGATGGTAGCTCTGTGTAGAGGTGATGGTGGTAGCTCTGTGTGGTGGTGATGGTGGTAGCTCTGTGTGGTGGTGATGGTGGTAGCTCTGTGTGGTGGTGGCTCTGTGTGGTGGTGATGGTGGTAGCTCCATGCGGTGGTGATGGTGGTAGCTCTGTGTATTGGTGGGGTGTGACGTGATAATAATGGTGACGATGCAAGTAGGGCAGGACGCGGGTGGTTGTGGTCGTCATGGAGGAAGTCACCCTTCCACCCTCGGCTAATAACGACCCATAACAAGGCACTTCACAGCGCGGGTGATGAGGTCGTTGAGTCGTTGAGAGAGTGGGGTCAGTGTTTTACACGGAGTGGTAGGAGGCTGGGGGAAAGCGAGGGTTGAGAGAGGGTTGGAACCGAGTGGGCAGGAGAGGATCACTTTAAATACTGGTCTTAATGGCGCTGATACAGTCGGATGTGAAGCCATGGTAATTGTCGACAGTCAAAGAAGTCTTTATGACTTCTTTTATGGTCTTTACAAGACGAGATTTGTTGACAAGCAAATCGAAAATGCAATTAGCTATGAAGGTGACTAATTCTGCTTAGGTGTCTCGTAGCGCAACAGTGGATCTCAGCCCACGGAACGGGATGGGGTTAAACCCATGGTGAGTAGTAAAACTCCAGACCAGTGCAATCGTGAAATTATGATTTCGTGAGTCAAGGTGGATTTCAGCTCACAAGGATCACAAAGAAAATTCATTTTGACTTTTTTGAGTTATCCTAGGTAATGTACAGTACGTATGATAAATAAACTTAACGACCCATGGACGAATTCTGGGCGAGGTACTGAGTATCCCTGGGTGTTAGTAAACTGTCGTGGGTTGCCTCCTAAGGAAGAGGACCTAAGGACCCCAACAGAAATAAGCCACAATGCCTGGCTTTATCCTGGGTTATTATCACTCGCGGGATATAAAAAGGAATCCACAGAAATTGCGCGCTTTCAAGACATTTAGGCGAACTCCCATATCTACTGAACCTTCAGTGGAACACTTTAATTTATCGTCATTACTCTACTGAAGTCTCCCAGGTCAGATTTCAACACTGGGAAAACCAGCCTGTGTGATGGAATATGACAGGGAAACACAGTTGCCTATACAATTATGATAAAAAAACAGGGTAGCTGCGCATTGCTGATGTTTGGTTAATATATACTGAGATATACACAACCCACAGTGTATATTGATTGCTGATGTATCCGGATTTTGTTAAAAAAAAATATTTTTTTCTTTTATTTGCACTGAACGAACCACGCGAGTTTAGCTCTTCACGATTAAAAAAACTCTGCGAGACCATATAAAATACGACATATAAAATACTTAAGGACACAACGTAAGCCTAACAGGTTTTCACTACCTCCACTACCATTTCCTTCTTTTGTTTTTCTACCACTCTTTCTCCCGTCCCTACCCTCCTCTCGTATATATACTGGCTCCCTTAACTTCGTGTGCTAGTGTGTGTGTAGTTAATTTGTGCATAGATTAATTAACAGTGAAGGTACCAAGGCAAGAGAACGCATGAAGCTGAGCAGACAAGTTATGAACACGTTAGGCTGTGTTCAGAGTTATTGTAGTAGGGGAATAAACGAGAGAACAGCATGTCAGAGGAAACCAGTGTTCATGGTAAAATATAGAACCACTATGGGTTGTGCGTACGAGTCAGAACCAGAAGCGGATCTGCTATGAAGCTTATGAAGCTTAAGCTTCAAGGGCCTCTAATCCCGGACGGGCCCCAGAAGCCACTTTAGTCTACATAGCTTAAAAATTCTGGGTCCATTGTATGAGAAGGGGCCCCCATAACAGTTCAAGCTTCAGGGCCCTAAAAACATCGGTCCGCCACTGGTCAGAATTATCCAGGAGAATGAAATTAAATTCTGGTTCCAAAATTTAGAGGCAGAACTAAGAACTGGAGCTCGGCTCTCGCAAACGTAACTTAGCCCACACACACACACACACACACACACACACACACACACACACACACACACACACACACACACACAACCACTTTAATTCAGAAAATCCCTGATTGTCTGTCTATCGTTCCCACAACATTCTCGTCTTCATCTTCTCGTTCTTTATCCTTCTTCCTATTCTTCCTCTTCCTTATTTTCACTCTTCCCCTTCCTTATTTTCACTCTTCCCCTTACCTCCCTCTTCCCACCAAAGGTACCCACCCAAATATGACTTAGATCCTACCAGGAGAAAATTACCCTCTTGGGCAATCCCTGCTGCCCATGGCGGCCGCTCCATTACCACCCGAGCCTGGCTAAAACGTTAAGCATTTTCTTAAAAGTTCTTGGGAAAAGGGCGAGACGAGGTAGCTGGCCCACTCTGGGCATTCTTAGCACCAGTTTAACTATCATGGTAACCTTTTCCAAAAGAGAATAATTTTGATATGCCATTGTTCTTATTTTGCATATTTTGGCCGGGAGAAGCTATAGGTGTACTAGGCTGTAATAATGCTGAAAGAATTACCGACAATATGTTAGGTAAAAGGACACAGAGGCAACTAATGTATAATTATATTGTGGTAACGTCTTGACAAAGCTCCTGGACAGCTAAACGTTGCCAAATGTCACACTAGTTGTACTTCTGTCCGTTTAACTAACGTTACTAGGCTACAGTGTTTCGATCCCGCGTGCCCTCCATTGCAAGGGCGTACACTCAAAATTGGAATTACTGGCATTTTTTTTTTTGTAAATACGGAGTGAGGAGGATAAAGTGATCTGTCTCGGGCACAAAAGAAATTGACTAGTGGTGTTGGGCCGTGATTTATCGTCCAAGTTTAATCTTTAAGCTCATAATCTCTCTATTGCGCAGTGACTGTAAAGAATCGATAATTAATTTTAAGTGTCTGAGAACTTCGATTTTACATGAAATATTTGGATAAGTAAGAAATTCGACGAAAGGAAATAAAAAAAAGCCCTAAACAGAGCGAAATGTCTCCCACTAACAAAGAGCTACGAATCGAAACACAGTTCTTCTTATTAGATTTAAATTTAGATTAGATTTTTTATTTTGATTATGTAATTTGTCAAAATAAAAAATCTAATCTAAATCTAATAAAAAGAGCAGTGTTTCGCTTTGTAGCTCTTTGTTAGTGGGAAACATTTCGCTCTATTTAGGGCTTTTAAGGCAGTGTTTGGCTGTTTAGGGCTTTTATCAAAGCAATATTTAGCTCTGTGTAGAGGGTTTCTCCATCAAAGCAATATTTAGCTCTGTGTAGAGGGTTTCTCCATCACTGTACAGAAGGCTTCTCCATCACTGTGTAGAAGGTTTCTCCATCACTGTGTGCAGTAATAAGGAAAAGCCTTAGCACTTTACCTGGTATGCTGTCTATGGACATGGTAAATGCTTTTTACACCCCTGAATCCCTGAATTTACGGGCTAAGACCTGCTATCCTACCCCAGATCACTTACAGGCTAAGAGCTGTTATCTAACCTCAGCTCGTTTTAAAACCCAGCCGTAAGGTGTACTACACATCTTCGCCCTCCCCCAGGATACAACACTGGGTGGTCTGGTGGCTAAAGCTCCCGCTTCACACACGGAGGGCCCGGGTTCGATTCCCGGCGGGTGGAAATTCCGACACGTTTCCTTACACCTATTGTCCTGTTCACCTAGCAGCAAATAGGTACCTGGGTGTTAGTCGACTGGTGTGGGTCGCATCCTGGGGGACAAGATTAAGGACCCCAATGGAAATAAGTTAGACAGTCCTCGATGACGCACTGACTTTCTTGGGTTATCCTGGGTGGCTAACCCTCCGGGGTTAAAAATCCGAACGAAATCTTATCTTATCTTATCTTAACTATCGCCAAGGTATTTGCTATTAGGTGAACAGGAGCAGCAGGTGTACAGAAGATTTAACCGCACGTTTCGTCCTACACGGGAGTGAAACTGGGGTTCTTCTAGTATAACGTTTAGCCTAACCAACTTTCCCCAACAACGCTTCGATCTCGACATCGAAGTACGGAACGAGAGGCTTTCAAACCTTCCTAGTTTCTGAAAATTCTCGTGACCTTCATCTTTTTTCCAGATTTTTTTTTCCATACGGAAGCCACGCTGGAAGACAGCTAACACTTTTTTTTTTTTTTTTTATTCGCCGGTACTCTCCCGGCCCGGGTCTTTTCCAAGTAGTGGTGACCCGGCCTTGGCTCCCTATCTGGGGAGTGTCTCGAGACCTAAGTCTCCCATGGGAGGAGGTACAAATACCCCCTCATCTTTGGGACCAACTCTCCCTAGGCCTAGCCACATTCCCCGCCCTCACGGGGCTCGTAGGGAGAAGCTAGGCCTCTGGTCTGCCATCTGCCCCGCCCCAAAGGGGCTCGTGGGGATGGCAGTCTTATGAGCTGCAGATGGCAGCAAGCTCAGGCCGCCTTCATCAAGGAGCCTGGATGGTCCGCACTGGGATGGTCTCTGCACCCGGGGATGAACTGAGAGCATGCCAAGCTCTGTTGCTGGCAGTGTTGTGGGAGGAAGCTCGCGCCACGACTTTTCACAAGGGTCGGCCTCGAGGGGCGGGGTCCATGCCAGTTGACCTTTCGTAAGGAACACTCTCAAGACGATGTTTCACTGCCGCTCCGTGACCCATTCGGATTTGGAGCTTTTAACATATTACTAAAACTAATAAAATTAATAGCGCTTTTAATACTACTAATAATTATAAAAACAATACTTCATTTCTATCACTATTAATAAGCAAAAATA
>NC_091295.1:47376334-47411334 GCF_038502225.1 Cherax quadricarinatus
GTTTTTTCCTTAGTGAGGTTTTTTCCTTAGTGAGGTTTTTTCCTTAGTGAGTTTTTTTCCTTAGTGAGTTTTTTTCCTTAGTGAGTTTTTTCCTTAGTGAGGTTTTTTCCTTAGTGAGGTTTTTTCCTTAGTGAGGTTTTTTCCTTAGTGAGGTTTTTTCCTTAGTGAGTTTTTTTCCTTAGTGAGTTTTTTTCCTTAGCGAGTTTTTTTCCTTAGTGAGTTTTTTTCCTTAGTGAGTTTTTTTCCTTAGTGAGGTTTTTTCCTTAGTGAGTTTTTTTCCTTAGTGAGGTTTTTTTCCTTCGTGGGACTTTTCCCTTGTGAGGTGTTATTTCCCCTAGCGAGGTGTCCACAGCAGCGACTCTACATGTGCAACTGCAACCAAACTTACGTTCACGTTTATTATTTTAAGGCTTGTCCTCTCCGGGTACAGCGAACCCGGGTACAGCGATCCCGGGTACAGCGATCCCTGGTACAGCGAACCCGGGTACAGCGATCCCGGGTACAGCGATCCCGGGTACAGCGACCCCTGCTACAGCGATCCCGGGTACAGCGAACCCGGGTAGAGCGAACCCGGATACAGCGAACCCGGATACAGCGAACCCGGGTACAGCGAACCCGGGTACACCCAGATAAAGCAGTGTACCCGGGTACAGCGAACCCGGGTACACCCAGATAAAGCAGTGTACCCGGGTACAGCGAACCCGGGTACACCCAGATAAAGCAGTGTACCCGGGTACAGCGAACCCGGGTACAGCGAACCCGGGTACACCCAGATAAAGCAGTGTACCCGGGTACAGCGAACCCGGGTAGAGTGAACCCGGGTACACCCAGATAAAGCAGTGTACCCGGGTACAGCGAACCCGGGTAGAGTGAACCCGGGTACACCCAGATAAAGCAGTGTACCCGGGTACAGCGAACCCGGGTAGAGTGAACCCGGGGACACCCAGATATAGCAGTGTACCCGGGTACAGCGAACCCGGATAGAGTGAACCCGGGTACACCCAGATAAAGCAGTGTACCCGGGTACAGCGAACCTGGGTAGAGTGAACCCGGGGACACCCAGATAAAGCAGCGTACCCGGGTACAGCGAACCCGGGTAGAGTGAACCCGGGGACACCCAGATAAAGCAGCGTACCCGGGTACAGCGAACCCGGGTAGAGTGAACCCGGGGACACCCAGATAAAGCAGTGTACCCGGGTACAGCGAATCCGGGTAGAGTGAACCCGGGGACACCCAGATAAAGCAGCGTACCCGGGTACAGCGAACCTGGGTAGAGTGAACCCGGGTACACCCAGATAAAGCAGCGTACCCGGGTACAGTGAACCCGGGTAGAGTGAACTCGGGTACACCCAGATAAAGCAGTGTACCCGGGTACAGCGAACCCGGGTAGAGTGAACCCGGGTACACCCAGATAAAGCAGCGTACCCGGGTACAGCGAACCCGGGTAGAGTGAACCCGGGGACACCCAGATAAAGCAGCGTACCCGGGTACAGCGAACCCGGGTAGAGTGAACCCGGGGACACCCAGATAAAGCAGTGTACCCGGGTACAGCGAACCCGGGTAGAGTGAACCCGGGGACACCCAGATAAAGCAGTGTACCCGGGTACAGCGAACCCAGGTAGAGTGAACCCGGGTACACCCAGATAAAGCAGTGTACCCGGGTACAGCGAACCCGGGTAGAGTGAACCCGGGTACACCCAGATAAAGCAGTGTACCCGGGTACAGCGAACCCGGGTAGAGTGAACCCGGGTACACCCAGATAAAGCAGCGTACCCGGGTACAGCGAACCCGGGTAGAGTGAACCCGGGGACACCCAGATAAAGCAGTGTACCCGGGTACAGCGAACCCGGGTAGAGTGAACCCGGGGACACCCAGATAAAGCAGTGTACCCGGGTACAGCGAACCCGGGTAGAGCGAACCCGGGGACACCCAGATAAAGCAGTGTACCCGGGTGCAGCGAACCCGGGTAGAGTGAACCAGGGGACACCCAGATAAAGCAGTGTACCCGGGTACAGCGAACCCGGGTAGAGTGAACCCGGGGACACCCAGATAAAGCAGTGTACCCGGGTACAGCGAACCCGGGTAGAGTGAACCCGGGGACACCCAGATAAAGCAGTGTACCCGGGTACAGCGAACCCGGGTAGAGTGAACCCGGGGACACCCAGATAAAGCAGTGTACCCGGGTACAGCGAACCCGGGTAGAGTGAACCCGGGGACACCCAGATAAAGCAGTGTACCCGGGTACAACAAACCCGGGTAGAGTGAACCCGGGGACACCCAGATAAAGCAGTGTACCCGGTACAGCGAACCCGGGTAGAGTGAACCCGGGTACACCCAGATAACGTAGTGTACCCGGGTACAGCGAACCCGGGTGGAGTGAACCCGGGTACACCCAGATAAAGCAGCGTACCCGGGTACAGCGAACCCGGGTAGAGTGAACCCGGGGACACCCAGATAAAGCAGTGTACCCGGGTACAGCGAACCCGGGTAGAGTGAACCCGGGGACACCCAGATAAAGCAGTGTACCCGGGTACAGCGAACCCGGGTAGAGTGAACCCGGGGACACCCAGATAAAGCAGTGTACCCGGGTACAGCGAACCCGGGTAGAGTGAACCCGGGGACACCCAGATAAAGCAGTGTACCCGGGTACAGCGAACCCGGGTAGAGTGAACCCGGGGACACCCAGATAAAGCAGTGTACCCGGGTACAGCGAACCCGGGTAGAGTGAACCCGGGGACACCCAGATAAAGCAGTGTACCCGGGTACAGCGAACCCGGGTAGAGTGAACCCGGGTACACCCAGATAAAGCAGTGTACCCGGGCACAGCGAACCCGGGTAGAGTGAACCCGGGGACACCCAGATAAAGCAGTGTTCCCGGGTCTAGCGAACCCGGGTAGAGTGAACCCGGGTACACCCAGATAAAACAGTGTACCCGGGTACAGCGAACCCGGGTAGAGTGAACCCGGGTACACCCAGATAAAGCAGTGTACCCGGGTACAGCGAACCCGGGTAGAGTGAACCCGGGGACACCCAGATAAAGCAGTGTACCCGGGTACAGCGAACCCGGGTAGAGTGAACCCGGGTACACCCAGATAAAGCAGTGTACCCGGGTACAGCGAACCCGGGTAGAGTGAACCCGGGTACACCCAGATAAAGCAGTGTACCCGGGTACAGCGAACCCGGGTAGAGTGAACCCGGGTACACCCAGATAAAGCAGTGTACCCGGGTACAGCGAACCCGGGAAGAGTGAACCCGGGTACACCCAGATAAAGCAGTGTACCCGGGTACAGCGAACCCGGGTAGAGTGAACCCGGGTACACCCAGATAAAGCAGTGTACCCGGGTACAGCGAACCCGGGAAGAGTGAACCCGGGTACACCCAGATAAAGCAGTGTACCCGGGTACAGCGAACCCGGGAAGAGTGAACCCGGGTACACCCAGATAAAGCAGTGAACCCGGGTACAGCGAACCCGGGAAGAGTGAACCCGGGTACACCCAGATAAAGCAGTGAACCCGGGTACAGCGAACCCGGGAAGAGTGAACCCGGGTACACCCAGATAAAGCAGTGAACCCGGGTACAGCGAACCCGGGAAGAGTGAACCCGGGTACACCCAGATAAAGCAGTGAACCCGGGTACAGCGAACCCGGGAAGAGTGAACCCGGGTACACCCAGATAAAGCAGTGAACCCGGGTACAGCGAACCCGGGAAGAGTGAACCCGGGTACACCCAGATAAAGCAGTGTACCCGGGTACAGCGAACCCGGGAAGAGTGAACCCGGGTACACCCAGATAAAGCAGTGAACCCGGGTACAGCGAACCCGGGAAGAGTGAACCCGGGTACACCCAGATAAAGCAGTGAACCCGGGTACAGCGAACCCGGGAAGAGTGAACCCGGGTACACCCAGATAAAGCAGTGAACCCGGGTACAGCGAACCCGGGAAGAGTGAACCCGGGTACACCCAGATAAAGCAGTGAACCCGGGTACAGCGAACCCGGGAAGAGTGAACCCGGGTACACCCAGATAAAGCAGTGTACCCGGGTACAGCGAACCCGGGTAGAGTGAACCCGGGTACACCCAGATAAAGCAGTGAAGCCGGGTACAGCGAACCCGGGAAGAGTGAACCCGGGTACACCCAGATAAAGCAGTGAACCCGGGTACAGCGAACCCGGGAAGAGTGAACCCGGGTACACCCAGATAAAGCAGTGAACCCGGGTACAGCGAACCCGGGTACACCCAGATAAAGCAGTGAACCCGGGTACAGCGAACCCGGGAAGAGTGAACCCGGGTACACCCAGATAAAGCAGTGTACCCGGGTACAGCGAACCCGGGAAGAGTGAACCCGGGTACACCCAGATAAAGCAGTGAACCCGGGTACAGCGAACCCGGGAAGAGTGAACCCGGGTACACCCAGATAAAGCAGTGAACCCGGGTACAGCGAACCCGGGAAGAGTGAACCCGGGTACACCCAGATAAAGCAGTGAACCCGGGTACACCCAGATAAAGCAGTGAACCCGGGTACACCCAGATAAAGCAGTGTACCCGGGTACAGCGAACCCGGGAAGAGTGAACCCGGGTACACCCAGATAAAGCAGTGAACCCGGGTACACCCAGATAAAGCAGTGAACCCGGGTACACCCAGATAAAGCAGTGAACCCGGGTACACCCAGATAAAGCAGTGAACCCGGGTACACCCAGATAAAGCAGTGTACCCGGGTACACCCAGATAAAGCAGTGAACCCGGGTACAGCGAACCCGGGAAGAGTGAACCCGGGTACACCCAGATAAAGCAGTGAACCCGGGTACACCCAGATAAAGCAGTGAACCCGGGTACACCCAGATAAAGCAGTGAACCCGGGTACACCCAGATAAAGCAGTGAACCCGGGTACACCCAGATAAAGCAGTGTACCCGGGTACACCCAGATAAAGCAGTGAACCCGGGTACAGCGAACCCGGGAAGAGTGAACCCGGGTACACCCAGATAAAGCAGTGAACCCGGGTACACCCAGATAAAGCAGTGAACCCGGGTACACCCAGATAAAGCAGTGAACCCGGGTACACCCAGATAAAGCAGTGAACCCGGGTACACCCAGATAAAGCAGTGAACCCGGGTACACCCAGATAAAGCAGTGAACCCGGGTACACCCAGATAAAGCAGTGAACCCGGGTACACCCAGATAAAGCAGTGAACCCGGGTACAGCGAACCCGGGAAGAGTGAACCCGGGTACACCCAGATAAAGCAGTGTACCCGGGTACAGCGAACCCGGGTAGAGTGAACCCGGGTACACCCAGATAAAGCAGTGAACCCGGGTACAGCGAGTAAGACTCTAGAAATGTATTTCTCTAAGATTACTTTTATCTATGGGAAATATTTAGAGAAGAATAACAACAAGTCCGGGGTATTGCTCTTGTTCTTGTATCATCCTCTTACTCCTCTTCCTCTTCTCTTTCCCCTCCTTCCTCTTCTCTTTCCTCTCCTTCCTCTTCTCTTTCCTCTCCTTCCTCTTCTCTTTCCTCTCCTTCCTCTTCTCTTTCCTCTCCTTCCTCTTCTCTTTCCGTTTGGTGCTTCCATTTCATTACCTATGATGGTTTATCCCAGAACTGAAATCAACCAAAATTTTCACCCCCCCCCCGCAAAAGTATATCTCACATGATATTAATACTCTGTCATCAAGGTGTTGTATACTTCAACATCAAGGTGTTGTATACTTCAACATCAAGGTGTTGTATACTTCAACATCAAGGTGTTGTATACTTCAACATCAAGGTGTTGTATACTCCTACAGTAATAAACAAAGAAAAAACTTCGCCAAAAAATCATAAAATATAACAGACTTTGTAGGTCAGACAGGTTGCAGACTCACGTAGGTCAGACAGGTTGCAGACTCACGTAGGTCAGACAGGTTGCAGACTCACGTAGGTCAGACAGGTTGCAGACTCACGTAGGTCAGACAGGTTGCAGACTCACGTAGGTCAGACAGGTTGCAGACTCACGTAGGTCAGACAGGTTGCAGACTCACGTAGGTCAGACAGGTTGCAGACTCACGTTGGTCAGACAGGTTGCAGACTCACGTAGGTCAGACAGGTTGCAGACTCACGTAGGTCAGACAGGTTGCAGACTCACGTAGGTCAGACAGGTTGCAGACTCACGTAGGTCAGACAGGTTGCAGACTCACGTAGGTCAGACAGGTTGCAGACTCACGTAGGTCAGACAGGTTGCAGACTCACGTAGGTCAGACAGGTTGCAGACTCACGTAGGTCAGACAGGTTGCAGACTCACGTAGGTCAGACAGGTTGCAGACTCACGTAGGTCAGACAGGTTGCAGACTCACGTAGGTCAGACAGGTTGCAGACTCACGTAGGTCAAACAGGTTGCAGACTCACGTAGGTCAGACAGGTTGCAGACTCACGTAGGTCAGACAGGTTGCAGACTCACGTAGGTCAGACAGGTTGCAGACTCACGTAGGTCAGACAGGTTGCAGACTCACGTAGGTCAGACAGGTTGCAGACTCACGTAGGTCAGACAGGTTGCAGACTCACGTAGGTCAGACAGGTTGCAGACTCACGTAGGTCAGACAGGTTGCAGACTCACGTAGGTCAGACAGGTTGCAGACTCACGTAGGTCAGACAGGTTGCAGACTCACGTAGGTCAGACAGGTTGCAGACTCACGTAGGTCAGACAGGTTGCAGACTCACGTAGGTCAGACAGGTTGCAGACTCACGTAGGTCAGACAGGTTGCAGACTCACGTAGGTCAGACAGGTTGCAGACTCACGTAGGTCAGACAGGTTGCAGACTCACGTAGGTCAGACAGGTTGCAGACTCACGTAGGTCAGACAGGTTGCAGACTCACGTAGGTCAGACAGGTTGCAGACTCACGTAGGTCAGACAGGTTGCAGACTCACGTAGGTCAGACAGGTTGCAGACTCACGTAGGTCAGACAGGTTGCAGACTCACGTAGGTCAGACAGGTTGCAGACTCACGTAGGTCAGACAGGTTGCAGACTCACGTAGGTCAGACAGGTTGCAGACTCACGTAGGTCAGACAGGTTGCAGACTCACGTAGGTCAGACAGGTTGCAGACTCACGTAGGTCAGACAGGTTGCAGACTCACGTAGGTCAGACAGGTTGCAGACTCACGTAGGTCAGACAGGTTGCAGACTCACGTAGGTCAGACAGGTTGCAGACTCACGTAGGTCAGACAGGTTGCAGACTCACGTAGGTCAGACAGGTTGCAGACTCACGTAGGTCAGACAGGTTGCAGACTCACGTAGGTCAGACAGGTTGCAGACTCACGTAGGTCAGACAGGTTGCAGACTCACGTAGGTCAGACAGGTTGCAGACTCAGGTAGGTCAGACAGGTTGCAGACTCACGTAGGTCAGACAGGTTGCAGACTCACGTAGGTCAGACAGGTTGCAGACTCACGTAGGTCAGACAGGTTGCAGTCTCATGCATAGTCCAGAAATGTTGCACACTGTTATTCATAAATGTTAAAAATAATAATATAACAAGAAACCCATAACAGTTCACAGCGCATAAATCCTTGCACATAATTAGCCATAAAGAGCGAAAAGTAATGAGACATAACTGAAAAATAATGAACCATAACACTCTGAATACAGTGCCGCGTAAAATGGCCGAGTGCCATTGAATATAAAGGCACCGGGAATAATTAGTTAACTACGTGGGGACGAATTTCCAAAATGAGATGTGGAGAAATAATTATCATTAGCGAAACTGTTAGAGGTAAATACGTAATGAAAAACGGACGGGGGCAATGCGGCGCAAGCTGTCAGTGGCCCTATAAACAACTAAGGTACGGTATATGATGTCACCGGCCCTGTAAACAACCAAAGTACTAAGTAAGCTATCAGTGGCCCTATAAACTACCGAGATGATACGGTGTAAGCAGTCACTAGCCCTGTAAACAACCACTAACATACTGTTAAGATGTCAGCGGCCCTGTAAATCACAAAAATAACAGATACACCAGCCGCCCTATAAACTGCAAACAAGAAGAGAAACCAAAACTAAAGTTAGAAAAAGGCATACACGAACGTGCATGACACACGCAAGCAAACACACACACACACACACAAAACATATTAACCAGCACAGCTCACAAGTAAAAAAAAAAATCCTGAGGTCTACGATAAATATTCCAAGAGGGAGACGCCTGGAGATCCATAAATCATAAATAATTTACGTACGTTGAAGAAAACTATTAAGCTGGCTACAATGTTGCATTGTGTTGTGCCTTCAGTCTGGTGGTGGGCTCTTGATGCGAGGACGTAGAGCCATTTCCATCTATCATCGGTGAAACACTCCGCAAACTCCTACATCTTCAATAACCCAGCACTCGACTCGGCTGATATTTAGATATTATCCATCCAAATTCCTCTCCTACGACCTTTTGCCCTGGCCTTTTTTCCCTGGATTCTTGCTTTCTCCTTCCTTGCCCTTGCGTACTTCCCTGGTGCATCCGGGAGGAGGGGCAGGTCTAGCCTCCTGCCCCCAACACAAGAGTCAGGTGCCAGTGATCAACACCTGCCCTCAAGGCAGGGCAAGAGAGGGCATGGTAAGAGAGCAGAGGAGAGCAGATGAGGAAAGGGAGGGAAGGGCAAGCCAGGGCAGGAAAGAGCAATTGGTATAATTTACATTCAGTATTGGTGGAAGAAAACGTAACCTGTTTGAACGGAATATATATCAAACCATAAGATAAAATTTTAATAAATGTGTGTGTGGGAAGAGAGAGAGAGAGAGAGAGAGAGAGAGAGAGAGAGAGAGAGAGAGAGAGAGAGAGAGAGAGAGAGAGAGAGAGAGAGAGAGAGAGAGAGAGAGAGAGGGAGAGAGAGAAAGAGAGAGAATGAGACTATCCAACCACCACAGTTCTGTCGATAACTACACCTCAAGAACACTAGAGAGCAGTTACCCCTCGATTCATTTCCAGCAATTTAGCAGCAAACTGAAAAAGGAGAGAGACAACACGCATCTCGACTGTCTCATAAAAAGTGACCAGCAACGGGAGACAACACCAAAACAAGACTTCAGTGAGGAAAATTCCTGACGTATCTCAGTTCTCAAGCTGGTAATGAACGTCGTTGACGTTACCGAGGAAAACCGGAAGGAATTTTAGAAAGACGCAAGGCGAGGTGGCGACAAAGAAAACTGGTAAGTTAGAAAGAATCAAAAATTTTCTCGCTCCTGTTGTAGAGTCGTTCATCTTAACAATAGCAAGTCATACCTTATTGCTTAGTATGCATGTATGCGTGTATACATGTATGCACCCTTCCATGAATACATTTACAACCACTGTGAATAAAAAATAGTGAAGTTTTAATCGCTCTCGTGATTTCTCAACATTATCAAGACCTGTAAAAGGCTTATAAGGCTGAGATATCACTTCACATACAACATTACGTACATCCTAGTGTAATGCCGGTGGTAGTGTGAAGGACTTGTCATGAATAGCTTAAATTTTTCCAAAATTTCATTATTTATAAGTGAATCTAATTTGTATAACCCTAAGCTAATATTCATAATAAAATAAGTAAACCTTCTGCTGTTCTATTATTTTTACAGGTCCTCGATAAATGTGCTCGAAATTTCACTATTTTTTCCACAGTGGTTTTGTAAATCGTCATATCACTAGTTTACTGTGATCTTGTTGCACGTATACATATGTATGCGTGGTAGGCAGCGTGGCATGCAGCTTGTATACATTTCGTGTTAATTTAGAATGTAAGTCACGCAGCTCCATTACGAAGTTCAAATCGAAAGTTCATGGGCCCCTTATCTTTATTTATCCTTCTCTCTTCCCTACTCAGGGCATTTCCATTCTTCTTCCTTTCTCTTCTTTACCAAGGCTCTAGTCAAAGAAGTAAAAACTTAGCACCTTCAGTAGAGATGTATGAAAGTATCGGCGGGAACTGGCCGTTTTTACGGTACTGATATCAGTGGAAAAACGGCTGATACTAGCCGAAACATTTTATATTAAATATTAAACGTTTGTTAAAAATATATCAACATTAACACGATTGTGAGAGTTACACACACACACACACACACACACACACACACACACACACACAATCGACAAGTACCTTTAACAACCAGTAACTAACACAAAAGGCCAAAATTAAGTTATTTAATATTTAACCTCCCTGTGTTATTTAATATCCATTGTGCAATAAGCAATTACTTATATAGTGAACATAATCCTTATATACGTATTAAAAACAATAGAAGAAGTATCTGTTTCGGTCGAAAACAGGTATCGGTATTGTCAAAAAATTTGATATTGTCCGATCGCTATTTCTTCAACCGTAATAAGTCGGACGATACCTAGCTCCTTGCCTGTAACTAATTTCGATAATTCTTAAACTCTCGCAATCTTTCCTCAGACCAGACTTGTTTGCTGAGTACCTGGTCAGCCAGGTACTCAGCATCTTCAGCATGACGTTCGTAGTTTCGATCATGCTGCTAGAAACTGTCACAGGATTCGTTCAGCATTTTAACACTCCAGCAGGAATGCTGGTCTATCGAGTCTCTCCTAAACATGTAAGCAAACAGGTGAATCACACAAACATCTGACATCCCGTACATACGTAGCTTCACCTTTCCTGCGTATTTTTAACTCTTATTCCAATTTGGTAGACCTAGTCTAGTACCGAGCCGCGGGGGCTACGACCTTTTAAACCATTTACCATTTAAGCAGATAAAAAGAATAGTAATTTTCAAGGCGTTAACAACTAAATTTGGGGTTAACAAACACAGGATTTTTTTTACCTAGGAACATTAATGGTGTGTCTCATTAGCCGTAAACATCACACACTGTTGTTCTCCTACACTTGTGATTCCCACGCCACCAACATCCATCATATAATATTTCTTAATAAGAGTGTTTTATTCTTCGCTAAATCTCATGTGTAATTCCGCAAATTTTACGGTTTCATTAGACTGAATACGTCGTCTTGTCTACCCTATAAACTATGATTTAGTTTATGATATATATATATATATATATATATATATATATATATATATATATATATATATATATATATATATATATATATATATATATATATATATATATATATATATTACTTGTCTGATTACTTCGCAAAGATAATAGTCACTTTCTTAATATATTGAGCAGTAAAATAGTCTGGCAGTATTAACCTGATCAATATATTAGATGTCTGATGTCTATTGTTACAATATAATGTTATATTCTAGCATACCTGACGTGCTTTTGGTTGTCTTCGAGGTTCGATCTTATAATTTGTGTCTTATATTTTTTGTAAAATATTCTTTATTGCCGAAAATAATACACGTCTTTTATATATTAAAAAAATTTTTACCACTAATCTGCAAGGGAAAAAAAGTCAACTAGGTCACTAAAGTTCACTTTGAGGTCATTAATCATCTATCTCATTTTATAAGAGCGACTTTAATTATTAGTTAAAGAGTCGCTGGTCAAGACCGCTTGCCAACGAGCGGCTGGCCAGTGACCGCTTGCCAACGAGCGGCTGGCCAGTGACTGCTTTCTAACGAGCGGCTGGGCAGGGCTTCCCAGCAAGGAGACGTTCAAGCACCTCACTTGTTGACTTCGTAAATCTTAACACCTCATCGGGGGTCAAATTAGCGACGTACATAGCAACACATAATTGTGTCTCCTTCCCCCTGCTAGTGACCGTGGTGACACTGATGAACCTGGCAGGGGTATAACCCTCGTGTGATGAATCTGGCAGGGTTATGACCATCGTGTTATAAACCTGGCAGGGTCATCACCCTCGCGTATCATTGACAGGGGGCAAGAGATTGTGTAATATATATATATATATATACATATATATATATATTATATATATATATATATATATATATATATATATATATATATATATATATATATATATATATATATATATATATATATATATCGTGCCGAATATGTAAAACTGGTCAATTAGCAAGAACTCATTTAAAATTAAGTCCTTTCTAAATTTTTCTCTTATACGTTTAAAGATATATTTTTTTCATTAATGTTGATGTAAAAAACTATAATATTGCACCAAAAGGAACTTAGAAAACTTACCTAACCTTATTATAACACGCGCAATTTATTTTAGCCTAACCCAACAAATTATATTTTAGATTTGTTTACAATAATTTAATACTAAACAAACACAGTGAAATATATATTTTTCGTTAGGTTCAGAATGATTTTGGCGAAATTATTGCATACACAAATTTTCACTTGTCCTATATGGCAAGATGAGCGTCGCTATTTAAGCCAAGATCGCAAATTCTGCTTATTCGGCACGACATATATATATATATATATATATATATATATATATATATATATATATATATATATATATATATATATATATATATATATATATATATATATATACCAGCAAAGCTACAGATCTCCATCTCCAGAGCAACATATACGTCTGATAGTTTGGTGCCACTCACTGGATGTGTATTTAAGAATGTTGTGACCACGTGAATGTTAAGTTTATATGAGATAGTTTGACACAAGTCTCGGAAAATTATTTTACTCCTGAATACTTGACGTGAACACGTGCAAGTTAGGTTTTGCACGCGTTTGATCAGCGCACATCGATGGTATATGTGCGTGCGTCAAGCACACACATTTACACACGTGTTTACAGAAAATTTACATTTACACGAGAAGTATAACCCAGCGTTTTGACATACATCATTTTTTCCTAAGCAAAAGTTGTAGATGCACAAACATTGATGAAAATATTATTTTAGCTTCTCTGACGGTTTTTTGAAGTTTTTTGTCCCGTATCTGCCCGATCAGGTGGTTGTGGGGGACACTCTTCCCCATACCAACCTAGTCAGGAGGTGGTTGTGGGGGACACTCTTCCCCATACCAACCTAGTCAGGAGGTGGTTGTGGGGGACACTTACCCATACCAACCTAGTCAGGAGGTGGTTGTGGGGGACACACTTCCCCATACCAACCTAGTCAGGAGGTGGTTGTGGGGGACACTTACCCATACCAACCTAGTCAGGAGGTGGTTGTGGGGGACACTTCCCCATACCAACCTAGCCAGGAGGTGGTTGTGGGGGACACACTTCCCCATACCAACCTAGTCAGGAGGTGGTTGTGGGGGACACTTACCCATACCAACCTAGTCAGGAGGTGGTTGTGGGGGACACTTCCCCATACCAACCTAGTCAGGAGGTGGTTGTGGGGGACACACTTCCCCATACCAACCTAGTCAGTAGGTGGTTGTGGGTGACACTCTTCCCCATACCAACCTAGTCAGGAGGTGGTTGTGGGGGACACTTCCCCATACCAACCTAGTCAGGAGATGGTTGTGGGGGACACTCTTCCCCATACCAACCTAGTCAGGAGATGGTTGTGGGGGACACTCTTTCTCATACCAACCTAGTCAGGAGGTGGTTGTGGGGGACACTCTTCCCCATACCAACCTAGTCAGGAGATGGTTGTGGGGGACACTTTCCCATACCAACCTAGTCAGGAGGTGGTTGTGGGGGACACTTTCCCATACCAACCTAGTCAGGAGATGGTTGTGGGGGACACTTTCCCATACCAACCTAGTCAGGAGGTGGTTGTGGGGGACACTTTCCCATACCAACCTAGTCAGGAGATGGTTGTGGGGGACACTTTCCCATACCAACCTAGTCAGGAGATGGTTGTGGGGGACACTTCCCCATACCAACCTAGTCAGGAGATGGGTGTGGGGGACACTCTTCCCCATACCTATTCAGGAGGTGGTTGTGGGAGACTTCCCCATACCAACCTAGTCAGGAGATGGTTGTGGGGGACACTTTCCCATACCAACCTAGTCAGGAGATGGTTGTGGGGGACACTTTCCCATACCAACCTAGTCAGGAGATGGTTGTGGGAGACACTCTTCCCCATACCTATTCAGGAGGTGGTTGTGGGAGACTTCCCCATACCAACCTAGTCAGGAGGTGGTTGTGGGGACACTCTTCCCCAAATCTGCCTGGTCAGGAGGCAGGTGTGTTGGGGAGACACACGCTTTCACGCCTGCCTTATCAGAAAGCAGATGGGGGGGGGATTCATCCCCTTGTACCTGCCATGCTAACAGGCGGTTTATGGTTAAATTTTTGTATTAAAACTTGTAAGGTCGAGTTGGATATTTTAAAAATTTATATTAAAAAGGGCTTTACAATGTGCTACTAAGTATATAATAAAAAAGCCTCTTCGTCTAGGGGCGGCGCCCCCAAAATAAAAATTTCATCGAGTCACTCTTTTAACGAGTCACCAACTTCTGTTACTCCTTCCTTTATTTATACATTTATTTCCCATTTTATTGCCCATTTCTTGCCTCTTTATTGTCTACCTCTTAATCAGGGCTTAACCCTGAAATCTGTCGATGCTCTTCACCATTGGTTACGTAGCAAATAGTTAACAAATCGCAATTAACACATTAATGAGCTCAGATTAAAGATGCCGTTTTCGAGTCTTCATTCTGGGAAGCCCCGTGGCCGACGTGGTAGAGCGCTGGACCTGTCAATGTCGGGACCACTGTTCGAGCCTCCGGTACAGCTTATTCTTTATTCATCCATGTTAACATTATCTGTATTTGCAATTTTTGTGCGGTTTATCAACGGGTTCAGTCAGCCACAACGTTAATACTCCACGTAAGAAATGCTAGCAGTAACAGCCTGGTTGATCAGGCCCTGATCTACCGCGAGGTCTGGTCATGGACCTGGCCGAGGGGGCGTTGCCCCCTGAAACACTCTCCAGGTATACTCCAAGTATACACAGGGGGGAGGAAATAATCAAATAATCATTTAACAATCACAATCACATGACGTCATCGGGAAGTGATTGGCGTTTTAAAACGTGGTGGAAAACACATCACATGACGCGTTTGTTTTTGTAAAGCTGGACGGTAGTCTTCGGTCGTGAAACTACACACACACACAGTAGCGACCAGCGAAGAGACGGGGCCAGGAACCGCAACAACCACAAATAGGTGAGTACACACACACACACACGCGCACACATTGAGGACATTGAGGACATCACTTACGAGAGGCCCCTTGGAGCTAGCGATCATGTGGTTCTGAGTTTTGATTATATAGTAGAGTTACAAGTGGAGAAGGAAACAGGAACTGAGTGGGAAAAGCCAAACTACAAAAGGGGGGACTACACAGGTATGAGGAACTTCCTGCAGGAGGTTCAGTGGGACAGAGACCTAGTAGAAAAATCAGTAAACGAGATGATGGAATATGTAGCAACAAAGTGCAAGGAGGCAGAGGAAAGGTTTGTTCCCAAGGGAAACAGAAATAATAGGAAGACCAAAGCGAGTCCTGGGTTTACCCGAAGGTGTAGGAGGCAAAAACTAAATGCACCAGAGAATGGAAAAGGTACAGGAGGCAAAGGACCCAGGGAAATAAGGAGTTTAGTAGAAGAGCCAGAAACGAGTACGCACAGATAAGGAGGGAGGCCCAGAGACAGTACGAAAACGACATAGCATCGAAAGTCAAGTCTAACCCGAAACTGCTGTATAGCCACATTAGGAGGAAGACAACAGTCAAAGGCCAGGTGATAAGGCTGAGGAAAGAGGGTGGAGAACTCACAAGAAACGATCAAGAGGTATTTGAGGAGCTCAACATGAGATTTAAGGAAGTATTTACAGTGGAGACAGGAAGGCCTCTCGGGGGACAGACCAGATGGGGACACCAGCAAGGAATATACCAACAAGTGTTGATGACATACATACAGATGAGGAGGAGGAGGTGAAGAAACTGCTAAGGGACATCGATACCTCAAAGGCAATGGGACCGGACATCTCCCCGTGGGTTCTTAGAGAGGGAGCGGATATGTTGTGCGTGTCACTTACCACAATCTTCAACACGTCCCTGGAAACTGGGCGACTACCTGAGGTATGGAAGACGGCAAATGTAGTTCCCATTTTTAAAAAAGGAGACAGAAAAGAGGCAGTAAACTATAGACCTGTGTCACTGACGTGTATAGTATGCAGAATTATGGAGATCATCAGGAGGAGAGTGGTGGAGCACCTGGAACGGAACAAGAGTATAAACGCCAACCAGTATGGATTCATGGAAGGAAAATCCTGTGTCACAAACCTTCTGGAGTTTTATGATAAAGTAACAGAAGTAAGACACGAGAGAGAGGGGTGGGTTGATTGCATCTTCTCGGACTGCAAGAATGCCTTTGACACAGTTCCTCACAAGAGATTAGTGCAGAAGCTAGAGGATCAGGCTCATATAACAGGAAGGGCACTGCAATGGATCAGAGAATACCTGACAGGGAGGCAACAACGAGTCATGGTACGTAATGATGTATCACAATGGGCACCTGTGACGAGCGGGGTCCCACAGGGGTCGGTTCTAGGACCAGTGCTATTTTTGGTATATGTGAACGACATGATGGAAGGGTTAGACTCAGAAGTGTCCCTGTTCGCAGACGATGTGAAGTTAATGAGGAGAATTAAATCAGATGAGGACCGGGCAGGACTTCAAAGAGACCTGGACAGACTGGACACCTGGTCCAGCAACTGGCTTCTCGAATTTAATCCCGCCAAATGCAAAGTCATGAAGATAGGGGAAGGGCAAAGAAGACCGCAGACAGAGTATAGGCTTGGTGGCCAAAGACTGCAAACCTCGCTCAAGGAGAAAGATCTTGGAGTGAGTATAACACCGAGCATGTCTCCGGAAGCACACATCAACCAGGAAACTGCTGCAGCATATGGGCGCCTGGCAAACCTGAGAACAGCGTTCCGATACCTTAATAAGGAATCGTTCAAGACACTGTACACCGTGTACGTCAGGTCCATACTGGAGTATGCAGCACCTGTTTGGAACCCGCACTTGATAAAGCACGTCAAGAAACTAGAGAAAGTGCAAAGGTTTGCGACAAGGTTAGTTCCAGAGCTAAGGAGAATGTCTTATGAAGAAAGGTTAAGGGGAATGTCTTATGAAGAAAGGTTAAGGGAAATCGGTCTGACGACACTAGAGGACAGGAGGGTCAGAGACATGATAACGACATATAAAATACTGCGCGGAATAGACAAGGTGGACAAAGACAGGATGTTCCAGGGAGGGGACACAGAAACAAGAGGTCACAATTGGAAGTTGAAGACACAGATGAGTCATAGAGATATTAGGAAGTACTTCTTCAGTCATAGAGTTGTCAGGCAGTGGAATAGCCTAGAAAGTGATGTAGTGGAGGCAGGAACCATACACAGTTTTAAGACGAGGTTTGATAAAGCTCATGGAGCGGGGAGAGAGAGGACCCAGTAGCAACCTGTGAAGAGGCGGGGCCAGGAGCTAGGACTCGACCCCTGCAACCACAAATAGGTGAGTACACATACACACACACACACACACACACACACAAGCTTTAAGAAGAGGTATGATAAAACTCATGGAGCAGGGAGAGAGTGAATTAGTATCGACCATTGAAGAGGCGAAGCCAGGAGCTATGACTCGACCCCTACAACCACATATAGCTGAATATATATAGGCGAGTACACATAAAACAAGCCAAGTGTCTTTCAACAAGACCCTTTGACAGCTACTAACACAAAAAGCTGTGCAGATATCGTGTTTGTATTTTCAGTTATTTGAGAGATTACACAACTTTGTTGATTGACCTCAATACGGAGCTGAGTATATGCAGTTTTTCTTGTGTATATGTATGAAGACATACTGGGATGGAAAGTGAGTACGAAGGCATGTGAGGGAAGCGAGAAGCGGGTTAAGAGGAAGGAAGAGAATGATGTGGGAAGGAATGGAGATGGAAGAGAGGTGGTAGAAGAGGCTGCTTCAGCACAGAGGAAGTCGACACTTCATCCATCAACCTGAGGTCTTCGACACGATTGCAACTTGTGGAGTCGTGAAGGCAGCGAAAAGAGGAAGGAAGGAAGAGGGAAGAGAGAGAAAGAGAGAGAAAGAGAGAGAGAGAGAGAGAGAGAGAGAGAGAGAGAGAGAGAGAGAGAGAGAGAGAGAGAGAGAGAGAACAATACAGTCCAACATCCACAAGTCTACTGTGAATCTGAAAGTGTTGGTATTTCAATTTTTTTACAGATTAATAACATGTATCCTTGATAAGGAATCCTTAGGTATCCCTGACACGGGATCCTTAGGTGTCCCTGACACGGGATCCTTAGGTGTCCCTGACACGGGATCCTTAGGTGTCCCTGACACGGGATCCTTAGGTGTCCCTGACACGGGATCCTTAGGTGTCCCTGACACGGGATCCTTAGGTGTCCCTGACACGGGATCCTTAGGTGTCCCTGACACGGGATCCTTAGGTGTCCCTGACACGGGATCCTTAGGTGTCCCTGACGCGGGATCCTTAGGTGTCCCTGACACGGGATCCTTAGGTGTCCCTGACACGGGATCCTTAGGTGTCCCTGACGCGGGATCCTTAGGTGTCCCTGACACGGGATCCTTAGGTGTCCCTGACACGGGATCCTTAGGTGTCCACTGACACGGGATCTATAGGTGTCCCCTGATACTGGATACTTAGGTGTCCCTGATACAAGATTTTTAAGAATCCCTAATACAGGATCCTTATCCTGGGTTATTAACCCTCAAGGAGTTATCCTGGGTTATTAACCCAGGAGGCGTTATCCTGGGTTAGCTCTCATGGGGTTTTCCATAGTTATCCTGGGTTATTGAATCTGAAGTTATCTTGAGTGTTATATCTCCGAGGGTACATAGCTAGCTAAGACTGTCTTCAACCTTCCACAACCAAAATATTTCTGTCAGAGTGGAAAACGACGGTCAAACTGTGCAACATCTATGTCAAAATGTAGTGTAGGTGTGAAACATGGGCGAAACGTCGACAGAATGAGTCAAAGAGATCAAAATAAGTGTGAGTGTGAGTATGTGTCCTCATCTAATTGTGGTTGCTACTGGTAGCTACTAGGTCACTCTTCCTGCTCCATGAGCTTTATCATACCTCTTCTTCAAGCTATGTATGGATCCTGCCTCCACTACATCAGTTCCCAGACTATTCCACTTCCTGACAACTCTGTGGCTGAAGAAATACTTCCTAACATCCCTATGATTCATCTGAATCTTCAACTTCCAACTGTGACTCCTTGTTGCTGTGTGTGTGTGTGTGTGTGTGTGTGTGTGTGTGTGTGTGTGTGTGTGTGTGATTAGCATATAAACCAGCCGTTTTGAAAGCATATGCATATATTCCTCTGGTTTTATATAACACAGATAATATTGAGGGTCTTCTATTCCAAGAATATCTGCGAGTCAGCATACCAAGAAAGGGATATATCTCACTGCTGGTGATATACTAGCTGGTGTTAAAAGAAATTTGGGTCGTTGGATTAAAAATGTGTGTGATAAACGAGGGGGAACAGAAGTTACGGAAGTATAATGAGATGCTATCGTCACTGTCTCCACTGTCGTCACGGTAAGTTCCCACTGTTGTCACGGTTAAGTCCCCACTGTCGACACGGTTAAGTCCCCACTGTCGTCATGGTAAGTTCCCACTGTTTTCACGGTAAGTTCCCACTGTTGTCACGGCAAGTCCCCACTGTCGTCACAGTAAGTTCCCACTGTTGTCACGGCAAGTCCCCACTGTTGTCACGGTAAGTTCCCACTGTCGCCACGGTTAAGTCCCCACTGTCGTCACGGTTAAGTCCCCACTGTCGTCGCGGTTAAGTCCCCACTGTCGTCACGGTAAGTTTCCACTGTTGTCACGGTAAGTCCCTACTGTCGTCACGGTAAGTTCCCACTGCTGTCAAGGTAAGTCCCCACTGTTGTCACAGTAAGTTCCCACTGTCTTCACGGTTAAGTCCCCACTGTCGTCACGGTTAAGTCCCCACTGTCGTCACGGTTAAGTCCCCACTGTCGTCACGGTAAGTTCCCACTGTTGTCACGGCAAGTCCCCACTGTTGTCACAGTAAGTTCCCACTGTCGTCACGGTTAAGTCCCCACTGTCGTCACGGTAAGTCACCACTAATTGGTTTTTACACCTAATTACCTTATTATCAGCATTAATGCTACTAATAAAATCGGGTAAGATGTAAGCAAGGATGAGAGAAAGGATGGATGTAAGGAGAAAGAAAGGGAAGATAGAAGAATAGAGGAGAGGAAAGGAAGGTGGAGGATGAAAGTGGAAGGAAAGGAAGAATTTAGGGAGTATTATAAGGGAGGAGAGGAAACGTAAGAAAGAGAAAGACAACAGAAATTTTCTCAGAATCTCTTAGACTTGTTTTAATGCGTCATGCTACGCAAGGTAGCCTCTAAATTTCGAACGTAAATTACGCAGCTACGCACCGAGCCTAGTCGTTTCCCCTCTCCGTAAACCACCGAGCCCAACCGTTCCCCCTCCCTCACCCACCGAACCAAGTCATTCACCCTCACCCCTTCCCCCAATACGCAGACACCTACGCAACGAACCAAGTCGTTTCCCCCGGCCACCAATACGCCCCAGCATCCGCCCGGAAGGGAGCGCAGGAACGAGAGGAAAAACGGGTAAACTATTGACGCGAGAAATCCGATCGCATCAGTGCTTTATGGAGGCCAAAACTCAAAGGCTCTATTGTAACAGCAAGTGTAAGAACCTCATCAATAATCCCTTATCAGACTGGCTGGTCTACCTCATCACTGTTTACTCCAATACGCCTCGAGCTTAACACTCGCCTTTTAAGCTCGCCTTTAGGGGTAATATATATGTATATGATAAATGACGGGATCTATGATGAATGATGAGGTTCATTATTTTATTGCTGCCGTTGATGAATTACTTGAAACTGCAACCAGCACCTTGTGATAGTGTTTGTATTAGTGAGTGGTAATGTTGCTTCACTGGAGGTCATCTTTACTGATTGATGAAGTTGAGGAATAAGACGTGTGTAACACCTGGCTGAGGGACTGAACACCTATCAAGCCTGAGGGTCTGAACACCACCTATCATGACTGAGGGGGCTGAACACAATCTATCAAGGCTGAGGGGCTGAACACCACCTATCATGACTGAAGGGGCTGAACACAATCTATCAAGGCTGAGGGGGCTGAACACCACCTATCAAGACTGAGGGGGCTGAACACCACCTATAATGACTGAGAGGCTGAACACCACCTATGAAGACTGAGGGGGCTGAACACCACCTATCAAGCCTGAGGGGACTGACCACCACTTATCATGACTGAGAGGGCTGAACACCACCTATCAAGATTGAGGGGGCTGAACACCATCTATAATGACTGAGGGGCTGAACACCACCTATGAAGACTGAGGGGGCTGACCACCACCTATCAAGACTGAGGGGTTGAACACAATCTATCAAGGCTGAGGGGGTTGAACACCACCTATCAAGACTGAGGGGGCTGAACACAACCTATCAAGACTGAGGGGTTGAACACCACCTATAAAGGCTGAGGGGCTGAACACCTATCAAGACTGAGGGGCTGAACATCTGCAAATTCGTAGACGTCAACTCCTCCTCCTCTCTGAACGACACGCAAGAAGCTGTAAGCTATTTTTAAGAATATTCCCGCGAATATTCACCCTTAACGGGTGATACAAACAAGGACGCCATCTTGGATGTTTTCGCTTGGGCTTCGAAAAATGTCCGAAATGCAGACTGGCTACGAAAGTCGGAGTGAAATGATTTTTATAACGCACTGGGATAGCATTTGCTGTGATGGAGTAATGTCGTGGTTTTGAAGCATAGTTAAAAATAACGTGAAGACATCTCTTCGTAGAAAAATATATTTTATGCATTGATACATAGTTTCCGTCTGTGTCCTACTCTCCTCCGGATGTTTCATCAAATTCGTGTATCCCTGGATAGAAATGGATTATTCCGGTACGATGGATAAAGACACGCGATCCTTCACTGACGACGTTTCCACCCACATAGTGGACTTTATCAAGTCACAAGCAGACCTGTGCATAAGTGGTATACTGTACCGACAAGATGAAGAATTAGACACAGGTGCAACATCTGGGTATCTTTATTTGTAGACCTCTACAAATAAAGATACCCAGATGTTGCACATGTGTCTAATTTGACACAAAAAAAATCTGTTTGAGATTTGATAAAGCCCACTGTGTGGGCGAAACGTTGTTAATAAAGGATCGCATTATCCTGTACTCACCTATTTGTACTCACCTATTTGTGGTTGCAGGGGTCGAGTCCTAGCTCCTGGCCCCGCCTCTTCACCGGTTGCTACTAGGCCCTCTCTCTCCCCGCTCCATGAGCTTTATCAAACCTCGTCTTAAAACTGTGTATGGTTCCTGCCTCCACTACGTCATTTTCTAGGCTATTCCACTGCCTTACAACTCTATGACTGAAGAAATACTTCCTACTATCTCTCTGACTCATTTGTGTCTTCAACTTCCAATTGTGGCCTCTTGTTTCTGTGTCCCCTCCCTGGAACATCCTGTCTTTGTCCACCTTGTCTATTCCACGCAGTATTTTATATGTCGTTATCATGTCTCCCCTGACCCTCCTGTCCTCCAGTGTCGTCAGGCCGATTTCCCTTAATCTTTCTTCATAGGACATTCCCCTTAGCTCTGGAACTAACCTTGTCGCAAACCTTTGTACTTTCTCTAGTTTCTTGACGTGCTTTATCAAGTGCGGGTTCCAAACAGCTGCTGCATACTCCAGTATGGGCCTGACATACACGGTGTACAGTGTCTTGAATGATTCCTTACTAAGGTATCGGAATGCTGTTCTCAGGTTTGCCAGGCGCCCATATGCTGCAGCAGTTATCTGATTGAGTGTGCTTCCGGAGACATGCTCGGTGTTATACTCACCCCAAGATCTTTCTCCTTGAGTGAGGTTTGCAGTCTTTGGCCACCTAGCCTATACTCTGTGGTCTTCTGTGCCCTTCCCCTATCTTCATGACTTTGCATTTGGCAGGATTAAATTCGAGAAGCCATTTGCTGGACCAGGTGTCCAGTCTGTCCAGGTCTCTTTGAAGTCCTGCCTGGTCCTCATCAGATTTAATTCTCCTCATTAACTTCACATCATCTGCAAACAGGGACACTTCTGAGTCTAACCCTTCCGTCATGTCGTTCACATATACCAAAAATAGCACTGGTCCTAGGACCGACCCCTGTGGGACCCCGCTCGTCACAGGTGCCCACTGTGATACATCATTACGTACCATGACTCGTTGTTGCCTCCCTGTCAGGTATTCTCTGATCCATTGCAGTGCCCTTCCTGTTGTATGCACCTGATGCTCTAGCTTCTGCACTAATCTCTTGTGAGGAACTGTGTCAAAGGCCTTCTTGCAGTCCAAGAAGATACAATCAATCCACCCCTCTCTCTCGTGTCTTACTTCTGTTATTTTATCATAAAACTCCAGAAGGTTTGTGACGCAGGATTTGCCTTCCGTGAATCCGTGCTGGTTGGCATTTATACTCTTGTCCCGTTCCAGGTGCTCCACCACTCTCCTCCTGATAATCTTCTCCATAATTTTGCATACTATACACGTCAATGACACAGGTCTATAGTTTAGTGCCTCTTTTCTGTCTCCTTTTTTAAAAATGGGAACTACATTTGCCGTCTTCCATACCTCAGGCAGTTGCCCAGTTTCCAGGGACGTGTTGAAGATTGTGGTAAGTGGCACGCACAACATACCTGTTCCCTCTCTAAGGACCCACGGGGAGATGTTGTCCGGTCCCATTGCCTTTGAGGTATCGATGTCCCTTAGCAGTTTCTTCACCTCCTCCTCATCTGTATGTATGTCGTCCAACACTTGTTGGTGTATTCCTTGCTGGTGTCCCCATCTGGTCTGTCCCCCCAGAGTCCTTCCTGTCTCTACTGTAAATACTTCCTTAAATCTCGTGTTGAGCTCCTCACATACCTCTTGATCGTTTCTTGTGAGTTCTCCACCTTCTTTCCTCAGCCTTATCACCTGGTCCTTGACTGTTGTCTTCCTCCTACTGTGGCTATACAGCAGTTTCGGGTCAGATTTGACTTTCGATGCTATGTCGTTTTCATATTGTCGCTGGGCCTCCCTCCTTATCTGTGCATACTCGTTTCTGGCTCTTCTACTAATCTCCTTGTTTTCCTGGGTCCTATGCCTCCTGTACCTTTTCCATTCTCTGTTGCACTTAGTTTTTGCCTCCCTACACCTTCGGGTAAACCAAAGACTCGTTTTGGTCTTCCTATTATTTCTGTTTCCCTTGGGAACAAAACTTTCCTCTGCCTCCTTGCACTTTGTTGCCACATATTCCATCATCTCGTTTACTGATTTTCCTACCATTTCTCTGTCCCACTGAACCTCCTGAAGGAAGTTTCTCATACCTGTGTAGTCCCCCCTTTTATAGTTTGGCCTGTCCCCTTCAGTTCCTGTTACCTTCTCCACTTGTAACTCTACTATATAGTCAAAACTCAGAACCACGTGATCGCTAGCTCCAAGGGGCCTCTCGTAAGTGATGTCCTCAATGTCTGAACTGCTCAGGGTGAACACAAGATCCAGTCTTGCTGGCTCATCCTCCCCTCTCTCTCTGGTTGTGTCCCTGACATGTTGATGCATGAGGTTTTCAAGTACCACATCCATCATCTTGGCTCTCCATGTTTCGGGACCCCCATGTGGCTCCAGGTTTTCCCAGTCGATCTCCCTGTGGTTGAAATCGCCCATTACCAGTAACTTTGCTCTGCTCGAGTGAGCTCTTCTTGCCACCTCAGCCAGTGTGTCCACCATCACCCTGTTGTTTTCTTCGTACTCCTCTCTTGGCCTCCTGCAGTTCTGTGGTGGGTTATACATCACTCCAATGACTACTTTATGTTCTCCGGACTGAATTGTACCTACAATGTAGTCTCTTTCTCCAATCATGTCCATGCCTTCCATTTCCTCAAATCCCCATCGGTGTTTTATGAGCAGTGCAACCCCTCCTCCCCCTCTACTCCTTCTATCTTTCCTCAGGATCTGATATCCTGTTGGGAAGACTGTGTCTGTTATTGTCTCAGCGAGTTTTGTTTCTGTGACTGCTATGATGTCTGGGGATTTTTCACTGATTCTTTCGTTCCACTCCTCATGTTTATTCGTTATTCCATCCGCGTTTGTGTACCAAACCTTCAGTTTCTTTTCTATCATTGTGGTCATGCAAGAATATTGGGGTTGGGGGAGTAAGAGCTTTGGTGGGGGCCTATATGGGGCTGTGGTGTAGGTGGGGTTTGTGTTGATGGGGGTGGGGTCAGAATGTATGTGTGTGTGTGTGTGTGTGTGTGTGTGTGTGTGTGTGTGTGTGTGTGTGTGTGTGTGTGTGTGTGTGTGTGTGTGTGTGCTTTATTCTTCTCTTATCTTTGCCGTCTTGTCACCTCTCCATCACCATCGCTGATGGATCGGTATTTAACGCAGTAGAGATTGCAGATAAAAACTGCGGAATCTTGCGCTTAATTAGCGTAAGAACAACTGCTGGGAGGAATCAGGCCGCTCCATGTCTAATATCTCAGGCAGCTTCTGTCTTGCCTATCAGGTAGCCTTTATCCAGTCTATTAGACGCACACCCTCCTCCACTATGTACACCCGCTAGCTGAGAATCCTGTCGGGTTGGTAGCGTCCGCAGCTCATGCGGTGAGTGATCGTGGATCGCTCCCCGGCACGGGTCGAGGGTGTCTTTACACCTGCTGCCCCTGTTCAACTAGAAGTAGGTGCCTGGATGTTGGTCTCCTCATACCTGCTGTCCCTGTTCACCTAGCAGTAAGTAGGTACCTGGGTGGTGGTCTCCTCATACCTGATACCCCTGTTCACCTAGCAGTTAGTATGTACCCGGGTGTTAGTCGACTGGTGTAGGTGGCATCCTGGGGGACAAGATTAGAGGATCCCAATGATATTAAGACAATTGGGAAATAAGACAAGCAGTCCCCGATAACGCACTGGCATTACTGGGTTACTAACCCTTCCCTGTGTAACTAAACCGAACAAAATCTTATTCCTATACCGTTTTTGTGCAGTTTGTGGTATACTGCTGAATTTGCTTAATCTTTTAACACGGTTAAAGACTCCCAGCGTGCTATAATAGCCGAGATGTCTGATGAGACCTTGGTGAAATTTTAGAGGTGATAATTTTAGAGAATTTAATATATGTTTAAAAGATGAAGAATCTTTTATTGATTTCCATTGATCTGCATATTTGTGTTTGGCTGTGAAATGCGCGAGAGGTTTCTGACTGCATTGATTATTGGAGCTTGGTGTATTATGTGCACGTGTACGTACGTACGTACGTGTGATTTTGTGTACACTCACCTATTTGTAGTTTAAGGGGTCGATTCGTAGCTCCTGGCCCCGCCTCATCACTGGTCGCTACTAGGTCCTCTCTCTCTCCCTGCTCCATGACCTTTATCAAAACCTCGTCTTAAATGTATGGTTCCTGTGTGTGTGTGTGTGTGTGTGTGTGTGTGTGTGTGTGTGTGTGTGTGTGTGTGTGTGTGTGTGTGTGTGTGTGTGTGTGTGTGTGTAGTCTTGTCTTTAGCGGCAGGTAGCAAAGTAACTACATCACCAACAGTGTGGCTTTTATTGTGGAAAAAACTGCAAGAACGATAAGGTATCCAGCCATCAGTGTTTATCTCAAGGAACAACATGTGCCATTGTCCAAAGGTTAACCTCCGGAGACTCCCCCTGGCGGGGCACCTCTCTTTTATATGCATCAAAGGCTACTCTCCATGGAGATGGATGCGCGCCTTTGCTTTAATTAATCGCCAAACAAGAGTGCTCTGCTCCTATCATTTATTTTACAGTGGTTAAGACACCGCCTGGCTCGCAGACAGGTATTCTAGGATACTGATGAAAGAGAGCTAAGTTAGTCAGTTTGGGAGGAGATGGTGGGGTTGATGTGGGGTTGATGTGGGGTTGATGTGGGGTTGATGTGAGGTTGATGTGGGAGGGTGGTGAGACTGTAGTTGTGGTATTGTAGGATTGTGGTCGATCGAACTGGTTTCTGTGCATGTTGAGGGAGTGGGATGAGAGGGCCGAGTGAGAGGGCAGTGTGAGAGGGCCGTGTGAGAGGGCAGTGTGAGAGGGCAGTGTGAGAGGGCCGTATGAGAGGGTGCCGAATGGAGATAGAATAGAGTGATAAAGGAGAAAAAAAAACAGGCAACAAAGATCACTTCGGATAGCAAAAGAGACGAAGAAAAATAGCCAATATTTTCTGGTGTGTGACGTAGGAAGGCACCTGATGAAAGAAGGAAACAGACAGGTAATGGTAGGGAATTAGGGAAGATGGATGGTAGAATGATGCAAGGTATCAAACGGCCGATGTTTTATAACCACGAACGAGCGGTCACCTCACCTTCATTTGTCAATCCACGATCATTATCAAGCGTGGCCAGGACGTGTGGCCATGGCTGTGTGTGTGGCCAAGAAGTGTTTCCACGGCTTCATGTGGCCAGGATATATTTCCACGGCTTCGTGTGGCCAGGACGTGTTTCCACGGATTTGTGCGACGAGGACGTATTTCCATGTCTTCTTGTGGCCAAGACGTGTAGCCACTGCTTCCTGTGGCCAGGACGTTTGGTCACTACTTCGTGTGGCCAGGACGTGTGGTCACGACTTCGTGTAGCCAGGACGTGTGGTCACGACTTCGTGTGGCCAGGACGTGTGGTCACGACTTCGTGTGGCCAGGACGTGTGGTCACGGCTTCGTGTGGCCAGGACGTGTGGCCACGGCTTCGTGTGGCCAGGACGTGTGGTCACGGCTTCGTGTGGCCAGGACGTGTGGTCACGGCTTCGTGTGGCCAGGACGTGTGGTCACGGCTTCGTGTGGCCAGGACGTGTGGCCACGGCTTCGTATGACAAATCTGTGGCGGCCACAACGTCCTGAATTTAATATCCCAAAATGCAAAATTTCAAAACTGGCAAAGAAATTATAACATTACAATTGATCAAATAAAATATCCGGCCGACAGGTGGCTCTAGCATCACCCTGATGTACCTGGCTTTATTGTTCAATAAAATTCACCTCAATAAAGTATCCATAAAAATGACGTTGCTCTAGGAAAGCTTTAAAATAAGCTGAAGCAATATAGGAGAGAGAGAGAAAGAGAGAGAGAGAGAGAGAGAGAGAGAGAGAGAGAGAGAGAGAGAGAGAGAGAGAGAGAGAGAGAGAGAGAGAGAGAGAGAGAGAGAGAAACTTGTTTAGATACAATAACTTTGAAGCCCATCATGCAAATTTAATGCGAATTGATATGCCAATTATTGAAGCCAAAGTCCAGACTTAATTAGACTGGGCTGAAAATAGCCCAGCTATTCGTCAGTTAACACTAATAATTACCTCCGCACGGAGGTAATTACATTTGTGACCTCACACGAGGGTCACACAGATATCTCAAGGCGTGAGGACATATCTTCCAAGAATTTTCAAATGCACTCTATTTTTAACGCTTAGTTCAGCCTACAACATCACGTTGGCAACTCTGCCCTAATGTTTACGTCTCGCTAGTTAGCATGAAACAGGTATAAAAACGCGAATTAAAAATTATCCAAACGATTTCGGCACAAATCTGTTCCACTTATTAATATATAGATAAGCAATATAATAAGCTACCATATGACGGGTGGGGTTAGAACCCGCGATCAAACATTCATTTAACTTCAAGCCGACGCTGGTCTAACCCTACCCGTGGTATAGTTTGTTTGCAATCGTGTCGTTACGATTTCGTAGTATAATAACCTATGTGATATATTAAGATATCTTATTAATGAAAATAAGATACCAGATATATTAAACAAATTTGCTTGTAGGTAGAAATCCAGATGTGCTGCTGTGAACCCTTTTGGGGTCTAGTTCCTAGGCCTTTTGTGTATCCATATGCTCTTGCGCTACCATCCACAGGATGGATATGCAGTAAATGTATTACCCTATTTGGTAATACATTCATGAGGAAGACGCTAAAATCATACGGGTCATACAGGGCCTTTGGGAATGCAAGGCCATTAAATTCAATCCAGAGAAGGTAAGCGAGGCTGCCCTTTCCTGGATCAAGAGCTCTACTTACCCCTGAAGCCTTTGGTTAGCAGTGATAATCTCCGGCGAGTAATCTAATTAACGAGCCTAATAACCGCTCAATTTAGGAGTAATTAACAATCAGCAATGATTTACTAATGAAGCTTCGTTACACTGAGTCACTCAGACATACCAAGACCGTCCGTAAGTAGTAATAAAGTCTAGAAAATACATTAATACGGCTATATATATTTATGTGTATTATATGTGCAATAAGCTCCCAGTAAACAGGTGATGCCACAATATGCAAAACAACCACTGTGAAAAATTAATGAACTTTCAAGCGCATTTGTGATTTCTCACATTATGAAGGACAGGTCCTCTGTCTCTCTGCGTCTGTCTCTACCTCTGTCTGTCTCTGTCTCTGCCTCTGTCTCTGTCTCTGCCTCTGTCTCTGTCTCTGCCTCGCGCCAAATACGTAAAAATTGGTCAGTTAGCAAGAACTCATTTACAATTAAGTCCCTTCTAAAATTTTCTCTTATACGTTTAGAGTTCGACTAGACGTCTCTACTACCACTACCTCTACTTCCTTTCCTACTACCTCTCTTGTCCCGTTCCTGTCTGCTGGCTTATGTATCCTCCCTCCTCCTCCTCCTCTCCTTTCAGTTAGTGTGACTTTGTAAATGGTCCAGGTCGGACAAAAATGTCGTCTTAAGCTCCTCTCTCCTATGTGCGGGTTATTTGTATATTTTAGATAAGTTTACAATAACTTAATAATAAACAAACACAATGAAATACATTTTTTTCGTTAGGTTCAGAAAGATTTTTGCGAAATTGCCTACATAAATTTTCGCTTACCTATTTCGGCAGGAAGAGCGTTGCTATTTAAGACAAAATCGCAAGTTTTACCTATTCGGCACGACATATATATATATATATATATATATATATATATATATATATATATATATATATATATATATACATACATATATATATATATATATATATATATATATATATATATATATATATATATATATATATATATATATATATATATGTATATGTATATATATATATATGCAAAAAAACCACTCTGAAAGAATAGAGAAATATATAGTTCCTTGATAATGTGAGTAGTCACGAAAGCGCTTGGAATTTCTCTATTCTTTCAGAGTGGTTGTTTTGCATATTCTGAAATCACCTGTTTACTGTGATCTTATTGCATATATATATATATATATATATATATATATATATATATATATATATATATATATATATATATATTATGTCGTGCCGAATATGTAAATCTGGTCAATTAGCAAGAACTCATTTAAAATTAAGTCCTTTCTAAAATTTTCTCTTATACGTTTAACGATATATTTTTTTCATTAATGTTAATGTCAAAATTTTTAATTTTGCACCAAAAAGAACTTAGAAAACTTACCTAACCTTATTATAACAAGAACAATTTATTTTAGCCTAACCCAACTAAATATATTTTAGATTTGTTTACAATAATTTAATACTAAACAAACACAGAGAAATATATTTTTTTCGTTAGGTTCAGAATGATTTTGGCGAAATTATTGCATACACAAATTTTCGCTTGCCCTATATGGCAAGATGAGCGTTGCTATTTAAGCCAAGATCGCAAGTTCTGCCTATTCGGCACGTCATATATATAAAATATATGTATATATATATATATATATATATATATATATATATATATATATATATATATATATATATATAGACCTCCTTTTGGGATCCTCTTCAGAAGATCACTTCATAACAACTATCGCCTCTCCCAACAGAAAATAGTTTATAGTGTCGATCTTTTGACACTTCCCCCCCCCCCAGGGTGGTATGACAGGTCAGGTGTAACAACCCCCCCCCGAGGAATTATTATTTATCTCCTCCAGGGCTGCCAACCTGAGAGGCTCAATTCATTCGGAACAGGAAATATTCAGGGTGAGATATTTCTGTGAGATTTAAAGATAGTTTATCAGCGCGGTTGGCAGGCATGACACCTCTGCTTTCTCCACAATGATTTTTACAAGGAAAGTGAGAGAGAATAAAAAAGAGAAAGAGAGAAAAAGAAAGATAATTTTAGATTTAGATTTGGCTGCCGAAGTGGCTTGTTTACTGTGTACTTCATATCCATCCCGTGGACGGTAGCGCAAGAGCATATGGATGCACAATAGGCCTAAGAACTAAGCCTATTATAATCTAGTTATCCCCCAATGGGGCTAACTAGATTACATCTTTATTTGTATCTACAGTTATCAGTTATGAGCAAATTTTGGATAATTGCTTAATGTCTGTTAATCTATTTTCATTAATAAAATACCCTGACATAAATAGATTATACTGTCTATCGACTATATTCCTTAATAAGTAGATAATGAAACAAAGTGCTCTTGATCTCCGGAGCTGGAGTTACCATCCACTTAATGATACCTGATTGGCTCCCATTCTCTAAGACCTTGTATGATCCTTACAGGTTTTGCGCTTTTCCAATCCAACGCTGAGGGACTGATCACCTTAAAGCTTTTCTCCAGTCTGAGGCACTGACCACATCAAACTGCTTCTTCAGGCTTAAGGACTGAGGGACCACCTCCAGCTACTACCCCATCCCGAGGGACCCCATAGTAATGTCCTAAACCCACACGGGTTTAGCGCTGCACGTAAATGCAACAGTAACCTGGTTGTGATGCGAATGACTCAGCAAACTAACAAGATGTAGAATAAGATTCTTGTGGAACACTTCGAAATCTTGGGAATCTTCGGTGAAGATTCCCAAATATTGGATAAGTGTTCCATTCCTCAGTAACCTGGCTATCCCAGAGTCCACTGGAGTCCGTGGACTCCAAGCGAAAGTCAACACAAGACCGTGGACTGTAAGTGGTAGTCAACACAAGACCGTGGACTGTAAGTGGAAGTCAACACAAGACCGTGGACTGTAAGGGGTAGTCAACACAAGACCGTGGACTGTAAGTGGTAGTCAACACAAGACCGTGGACTGTAAGTGGTAGTCAACACAAGACCGTGGACTGTAAGTGGTAGTCAACACAAGACCGTGGACTGTAAGTGGTAGTCAACACAAGACCGTGGACTGTAAGTGGAAGTCAACACAAGACCGTGGACTGTAAGTGGTAGTCAACACAAGACCGTGGACTGTAAGTGGTAGTCAACACAAGACCGTGGACTGTAAGTGGTAGTCAACACAAGACCGTGGACTGCAAGTGGTAGTCAACACAAGACCGTGGACTGTAAGTGGTAGTCAACACAAGACCGTGGACTGTAAGTGGTAGTCAACACAAGACCGTGGACTGCAAGTGGTAGTCAACACAACACAAGACCGTGGACTGTAAGTGGTAGTCAACACAAGACCGTGGCATAACACGAGACACAAACATCTCTATGACATTCCCCGTGTTCTACTAAACCTTTACAAAAATTCAATGTATTTCAAAGGACCTAAAATCTGGAACAACCTACCTGAAAACTCTAGAACTGCAGACACATTCATCACTTTCAAAACTACAGTTAGAAAACATCTTATCTCCCTGATCCACCCCGTCAACTAACTACATGATAACCACCTGGTGGTTCACAATTACACTCACTCACCCACTGACTATAAACCCAGAAATACTAATCTTAATCTTAAAATAATAAATCCTAACTAGTCATAAGTTTGCCTATGATACTCCAATATAGACACTTCGTATTGTGCCAAAACAAAAGAATTCCCATTGCTAAACTCACAAATTATGATGTAGTCACTTAGCCTTAATACCATAATCTGTAAGGATTTAATGTTAAGAATTAATCTAAGTCTTCCCGAAATGTCTAGCCATGCTAGGTGTCCTAGTGGCCCCCTCTGTAATTTGTATTTTATAACATGTAAACCACACAATACCCAAATCCTGTAAACCCCACATTGTAACCCTTATAGAGAATAAACTTGAATTGAATTGAAGTCAACACAACACAAGACCCTGGACTGTAAGTGGCAGTCAACACAAGACCGTGGACTGTAAGTGGTAGTCAACACAAGACCGTGGACTGTAAGTGGAAGTCAACACAAGACCGTGGACTGTAAGTGGTAGTCAGCACAACACAAGACCGTGGACTGTAAGCGGTAGTCAACACAAGACCGTGGACTGTAAGTGGTAGTCAATACAACACAAGACCGTGGACTGTAAGTGGTAGTCAACACAAGACCGTGGACTGTAAGTGGTAGTCAACACAACACAAGACCGTGGACTGTAAGTGGTAGTCAACACAAGACCGTGGACTGTAAGTGGTAGTCAATACAACAAAAGACCGTGGACTGTAAGTGGTAGTCAACACAATACAAGACGTGATAAAAGTGGCGTAGAAAAGCGACCAGATGAACAATGAGACACTTGTGCACTTTTCTCAAGACTGATGGAGTGAACACCGGCTCCAGGCTAAGGGACTGATTACATCACTCTCCTCATCTTGCACCGTTCATGTCTACACTGGACTGAAGAAGCCATTGACCGGAGAAACGTTTCCTAAATGTCGCACAAGACCATGGCAGAACAAGAAAATGACAACACAAGGCCATGACAACACAAGGCCATGACAACACAAGGCCATGACAACACAAGGCCATGACAACACAAGGCCATGACAACACAAGGCCATGACAACACAAGGCCATAACAACACAAGACCATGACAACACAAGGCCATGACAACACAAGGCCATGACAACACAAAACCGTGACAACACAAGACCGTGACAACACAAGACCGTGACAACACAAGACCATGCTAGCACAAGACCATGTCAGCACAAGACCATGACAACACAAAACCATGTCAACATTAGAACATGTCAACACAAGACCATGCCAGCACAAGACCATGCCAACACAAGACCATGAAAACACAAGACCATGCCAACACAAGACCATGAAAACACAAGACCATGTCAACACAAGACCATGTCAACACAAGACCATGCCAACACAAGACCATGAAAACACAAGACCATGTCAACACAAGACCATGTCAACACAAGACCATGACAACACAAAACCATGTCAGCACAAGACCATGTCAACACAAGACCATGACAACACAAGACCATGTCAACACAAAACCATGTCAACACAAAACCATGTCAACACAAAACCATGTCAACACAAAACCATGTCAACACAAAACCATGTCAACACAAAACCATGTCAACACAAAACCATGACAACACAAGACCATGTCAACACAAAACCATGTCAACACAAAACCATGTCAACACAAAACCATGTCAACACAAAACCATGTCAACACAAAACCATGACAACACAAGACCATGTCAACACAAAACCATGTCAACACAAGACCATGTCAACACAAGACCATGACAACACAAGACAGTGGACTCCACCCTCCCGTCCACCAGTCATGAGACCAGAAAGAGATGCGTACAAGAACTACATTCTCAATTTTCTTTGTTGCAGCGTTTACCCTCCTGACAGACTCGGAGCAATCAGAGCCTTTATAAGTTCCGAGTGTTACGCGTCTCATGCATGTTTCTCGCGTTGCACGCGATGTAAGATCAAACAGCAGCCGGCAACCTCGCAGGCTCTTTCAAATTTCATTCTTTCTTCTTTCCAATGGAAGGAGGAGGAGGAATTTCCTTATTGGCTTTAGCTTAGATCCAATTTTAAACACGTTATGTGGTTGGGTACTGAGTCCCATGGTGGGAAAGGGTTTTAGGGATGAGTGCTGTGCCTTAGAGAGGGTAGGTTTAGGGATGGGTACCGAGCCCTTGGATGTGTGGGATGGGTACTCAGCCCCCAGGGTAGGTGGATACATGTCAGGCTCACCACAGGGGTCAAGCTCAAGCTGAAGGCTCTATTAATCTCACTATTCCCGGAGCTCTAAAACCAGCGAGTCCGCTCTACGAAGATCCATCTATTAGTATCATATTTACACTAGATTTTAGTAGACACTGGCTAATAATCTTTTATAAGATACTCACTTATACTTTCTTTTATAAGATACTT
>NC_091295.1:47413834-47416334 GCF_038502225.1 Cherax quadricarinatus
ATTTGTAGTGGGCCATACAGCATCTTAGAAATGGCAGGCAATCAAGTTTGATCCAGTGGCATGATGTTTCCAATTCTTTGCATCAAGATCTCTTCACAAGTATCAAGGTGCACCCATATTCCTGCCTTATGTAGAACATGCAATATAAAGTTGTTGTCCTCACCACTCTGAGAATCTCACTCATCTGCTCGTCTTACAAAACTTGTTTTTGATTCCCCTTCACTGCATGAATGTCTTCAATTTGAATACATCGTTTCAAGTTCTGTCCTGGTGGAAAAAATGTTCAATACATTTCTATTCTGTTTTATCTATCTGTATGTCTCGATTTTATCTCTATAGTTTTTCCATCATTTCGGTCACAGAGTGAATTACGAGTCTTCGCATTGTTTCGTATTGATATACCTTACCCTTGGTACATCTTTGTGAGTTTCGAGAGCTTTTCTGCTCCTGGAGCCCGGGCATGGGCCAGGCTCATCTGGTCCTTGCCTGGTCACTCAGGCTGTTGCTGCTGGTGGCCCGCTGCCCCACATATCCATCACAGCCTGGATGATTTGGTACTTGCTGAAAATACTTGTCCAGTTTCCTCTTGAAGACTTCTACTCTCGTCCCAGCAGTGTTTCTGATATCTTCTGGTAAGTTGTTGAATTCTTTGGGTCCATGGATGTTGATAGTGTTGCTTTATTGTGCTCGCTGCACCCCTGCTTTTCACTGGGTTTATCTTACACTTCCTCCTATATCTCTTGCTCCAATATATTGTTATGGCAGTGTGGACATTTGGAACCAGGCCTTCAGGCGCCCTCCAGGTATATATTATTATCAAGTACACCAGGAAGGTGCTTTAGGAACGTGTCCCAAATCTGATGTGAACTTTAGTAATTCTGTGTATGCTATATAGTTATTCTTTTATTGAACAGATCCAACTGGACCTGCTTATCTTTTTCAATCCTTGTATGATATTTTCCCACAAATCTACTACACACTGAATTTACACTCTCAAGACAGGTTATAAAATCTCTAGGAAGATGATACACTTTTATTTTAACACTGAGGATTTAAAAGTCTTGCTACATAGCGAGACTTTTACATCCTCATCTCTCAAACAGGTTGAGGAATGCCCCTTTGGGGAGCTAAGTGAGCAGGCTGATACAAAAACCAATGGAGTACACTAGGGAGAGGATTACTGCCAGTGGTAGGTCACGCTACAATCACTGGTAGACCACAATACCGGTCTATAACTGGTATAGTAAGCATAGTGGATGTTAACCACCTCATCCCTCATGACTTTCATTATAGACCTCCTCAACACCTGAGACGCCTCGGTGTACATAAATACTCCTTTGTTTTTTGGTTAGTGAACCAGGTAATGTGCGAGTGCTGGTGTAGCAGCCACGAACGACGGCCTTGTTGTGGCCAAACTGTGTCCAGCATCTTCATAATGGTAGTGATGTTTGAGCGATGGTGGGTATATAGGGAGGAGATGGAGGGGTTGGAAAGGCTGAGAGCGAGAAATGGAGTGGTAGGAAGATCTAGGGAGGGAAAGGAAGAGGCAAAGGGGAAGAAGAAAAAAGAAGAGAGGGAAATGAAGAGACGGAGAGGTTGGAAGAAAGACGGATGAAGTAGTGAGGGAGGTAGACGGAAATATGGAAAGCAATACAGAGGTAGGGACAGGAAGAGAGTGAAGGGGAAAAAACGAAAAAGTAGTAATATTCAAGAGGAAGAAGAAGAAGAAAAAGATGAAATAGGAGGTCTACTCGTAGTTAATTTCGAGAGGCTGGGGGATGGGGGGTCGTCGCCCTCTCTCCTAGGTCCCAGACCAAACCTTCGTCGGGAGGCTGCAATAAGCCACACCTATCCTTCATAAACCCTCTGGCACCATCGCAACAATAAAACACCGTGACAGGAGACAGATTCACCTTACACCAGAAGACTCCCACTTAGTATTAGCCCTTGGCAACCCCTGTCAGCTGATTGTTAGTTAATGTGGGGTTTGAAACCTGTCGACTACACTGGGATCATAAAAGATGAACGCCATCTTTTTACCACCAGACAAGAATACTTTAAATCCTAAAGCAGTTAGTAAAATATACTTTCAAATATCTGGAGTCTGCCTGTGTGGATAAAGTACTGTGTACTCGAGTTTTCAGGTTCGAATCCTGAATATATATATATATATATATATATATATATATATATATATATATATATATATATATATATATATATATATATGCACGCTAAAATACATTTCGTGGTGGATATATCCCAAGTCAGCTGATCTGAGGGGAAGCATATATACAGCTCACGCAGAGGTGCCAGACGCACACTTTACCTTTACTAATGAGGGGAGTAAGGAAGAGTTATCGTTTTGCTTAAATAGCAGGATGGGTGTTGAGTAGAGGGGAAAGCAAGAGGGGGTAGTCGAGTAGTGAGGCGTGTAGACAGGGCAGAAACGAAGAAAACGTTCCCTCAGTTGTGTTTGAGTGGTCGAATCACAACTCCT
>NC_091295.1:47421334-47423834 GCF_038502225.1 Cherax quadricarinatus
ATATATATATATATATATATATATATATATATATATATATATATATATATATATATATATATATACATGTATATATATATATATATATATATATATATATAAATATATATATATAATATATTATATATATTATATATATATATATAGAGGTAGTAGGTTGGTAGACAGCAACCACCCAGGGAAGTACTACCGTCCTGCCAGATGACTGTGAAACAAAAACCTGTAACTGTTTTGCATGATGGTAGGATTGCTGGTTTTCTTTTTCTGTCTCATAAACACGCTAAGATAACAGGGATATCTTGCTACTCCTACTTACACTTTGGTCACACTTCACAGACACGCACATGCATATATATATATACATACATCTAGGTTTTTCTCCTTTTTCTAAATAGCTCTTGTTCTTTTTTATTTCTTCTATTGTCCATGGGGAAGTGGAAAAGAATCTTTCCTCCGTAAGCCATGCGTGTCGTATGAGGCGACTAAAATGCCGGGAGCAATGGGCTAGTAACCCCTTCTCCTGTATACAATTACTAAAAAAGAGAAGAAGAAAAACTTTATAAAACTGGGTTGCTTAAATGTGCGTGGATGTAGTGCGGATGACAAGAAACAGATGATTGCTGATGTTATGAATGAAAAGAAGTTGGATGTCCTGGCCCTAAGCGAAACAAAGCTGAAGGGGGTAGGAGAGTTTCAGTGGGGGGAAATAAATGGGATTAAATCTGGAGTATCTGAGAGAGTTAGAGCAAAGGAAGGGGTAGCAGTAATGTTAAATGATCAGTTATGGAAGGAGAAAAGAGAATATGAATGTGTAAATTCAAGAATTATGTGGATTAAAGTAAAGGTTGGATGCGAGAAGTGGGTCATAATAAGCGTGTATGCACCTGGAGAAGAGAGGAATGCAGAGGAGAGAGAGAGATTTTGGGAGATGTTAAGTGAATGTATAGGAGCCTTTGAACCAAGTGAGAGAGTAATTGTGGTAGGGGACTTGAATGCTAAAGTAGGAGAAACTTTTAGAGAGGGTGTGGTAGGTAAGTTTGGGGTGCCAGGTGTAAATGATAATGGGAGCCCTTTGATTGAACTTTGTATAGAAAGGGGTTTAGTTATAGGTAATACATATTTTAAGAAAAAGAGGATAAATAAGTATACACGATATGATGTAGGGCGAAATGACAGTAGTTTGTTGGATTATGTATTGGTAGATAAAAGACTGTTGAGTAGACTTCAGGATGTACATGTTTATAGAGGGGCCACAGATATATCAGATCACTTTCTAGTTGTAGCTACACTGAGAGTAAAAGGTAGATGGGATACAAGGAGAATAGAAGCATCAGGGAAGAGAGAGGTGAAGGTTTATAAACTAAAAGAGGAGGCAGTTAGGGTAAGATATAAACAGCTATTGGAGGATAGATGGGCTAATGAGAGCATAGGCAATGGGGTCGAAGAGGTATGGGGTAGGTTTAAAAATGTAGTGTTAGAGTGTTCAGCAGAAGTTTGTGGTTACAGGAAAGTGGGTGCAGGAGGGAAGAGGAGCGATTGGTGGAATGATGATGTAAAGAGAGTAGTAAGGGAGAAAAAGTTAGCATATGAGAAGTTTTTACAAAGTAGAAGTGATGCAAGGAGGGAAGAGTATATGGAGAAAAAGAGAGAGGTTAAGAGAGTGGTGAAGCAATGTAAAAAGAGAGCAAATGAGAGAGTGGGTGAGATGTTATCAACAAATTTTGTTGAAAATAAGAAAAAGTTTTGGAGTGAGATTAACAAGTTAAGAAAGCCTAGAGAACAAATTGATTTGTCAGTTAAAAATAGGAGAGGAGAGTTATTAAATGGAGAGTTAGAGGTATTGGGAAGATGGAAGGAATATTTTGAGGAATTGTTAAATGTTGATGAAGATAGGGAAGCTGTGATTTCGTGTATAGGGCAAGGAGGAATAACATCTTGTAGGAGTGAGGAAGAGCCAGTTGTGAGTGTGGGGGAAGTTCGTGAGGCAGTAGGTAAAATGAAAGGGGGTAAGGCAGCCGGGATTGATGGGATAAAGATAGAAATGTTAAAAGCAGGTGGGGATATAGTTTTGGAGTGGTTGGTGCAATTATTTAATAAATGTATGGAAGAGGGTAAGGTACCTAGGGATTGGCAGAGAGCATGCATAGTTCCTTTGTATAAAGGCAAAGGGGATAAAAGAGAGTGCAAAAATTATAGGGGGATAAGTCTGTTGAGTGTACCTGGTAAAGTGTATGGTAGAGTTATAATTGAAAGAATTAAGAGTAAGACGGAGAATAGGATAGCAGATGAACAAGGAGGCTTTAGGAAAGGTAGGGGGTGTGTGGACCAGGTGTTTACAGTGAAACATATAAGTGAACAGTATTTAGATAAGGCTAAAGAGGTCTTTGTGGCATTTATGGATTTGGAAAAGGCGTATGACAGGGTGGATAGGGGGGCAATGTGGCAGATGTTGCAAGTGTATGGTGTAGGAGGTAGGTTACTGAAAGCAGTGAAGAGTTTT
>NC_091295.1:47428834-47433834 GCF_038502225.1 Cherax quadricarinatus
GTACTAACTTCACTGCCAAAGCATTTAGGGAAGTATTAACTAGGTTAGGGATAATCCACAACTTATCCACTGCCTATCATCCTCAGTCCCAAGGCGCCTTGGAAAGATTCCATCAGACATTAAAAACAATGATGAGAACTTTTTGCATGCACTTTCCTACAGACTGGGATGAATCACTACCTTTGTTGCTGTTCTCAGTACGAGAGACGGTGCAAGAGTCTACAGGGCATAGTCCGTTTGAGCTGATCTTTGGGCACAATGTACGAGGTCCTCTTCGGGTGCTCAAAGAAGGATGGATGGGAGAAGACGTTAGCTCAACACTCTACAACCCGTCTTCAAGGTTGCAGGTGGCACGTCAGTTAGCCAAGGCTAACCTAAAGACAGCTCAAAGTAAGATGAAACAGAGGTATGACAGAAGTGCACAATTCTGCTCCTTCCATCCAGGAGACAAGGTGTTGGTGCAGGAACCTATACCTGGCCACACCTTGAAAGCTAGATTTACGGGACCTATGCAGATTGTAAGTAGATTATCTGATGTAAATTATGTGGTAGCTCCCATTGATAAGACCTCAAAAACTAAAACTTACCACATCAATCAATTGAAATCTTTTCATACACCAGATAAAGTCCCAGTAATGACTCTGTCCTCTACCTCTGAGGACGACTCTGATTTTTTGCACTCTATTTCTAATATTAAACTTTCAAATTCTGTCCTCCTCAAGGATCATAGCCCTTCAATGGACGGATTATCTGAAACCCAAGCAACAAATTTAACTGAGCTTCTACAGTCATATCCTAATATTTTTTCAGATGTGCCGAAAAAATGTACGTTAGGTTATCATGATGTAGATGTGGGAAACTCTAAACCAATTAAACTCTCCCACTACAGAGCTAATCCTGAAAAGCAAAGGCTACTTCAGCAGGAAGTAGAATTTTTGTTAAAGCATGGTTTAGTGGAAGAGTCATCTAGTCCATGGGCTTCACCGTGCATCCTTGTGAAGAAGGCTGATGGAGGGTTTCGTATGTGTACAGACTACCGTAAGGTGAACGAGGTCACCATTACAGATGCTTACCCTCTTCCTCGTCTGGATGACGTAATTGACTTTGTGGGTAAGGCTACTTTTGTGTCCAAGTTAGATCTCCTTAAAGGCTACTATCAGGTACCTTTGACGGATAAGGCGAAGGAAATCTCTGCCTTCGTAATTCCAGGAGGTCATTATCAATACACAGTTACCCCCTTCGGAATGAAAAATTCCCCCTCTTCATTCCAGAAACTTATCCATCAGGCTATTAAAGGACTTGAAGGCACGGCAGCGTACCTAGATGATATTGTTGTGGTGTCTGATACTTGGGATCAACACCTACTTAGACTTAAGGCTCTTTTTTGAGACCTTTAAGAGTTCCCATTTAACAGTTAATTTATCTAAATCTTCCTTTGGCCAGGCCACTATCACTTTTCTAGGCCATGAAGTAGGTAGTGGTAAAGTTGCACCTAAACTTGCTAAAGTTTTTGCTATTCAAGATTATCCAGTTCCTCATGATAGGAAATCTCTCCAACGTTTCCTAGGCATGATAGGATTTTACAGAAGATTCTGTAAGAATTTCTCAGATATTGTAGCCCCTCTTACCTCTCTTACCAGTCACAAAGTTCCCTTTAATTGGACCTCAGACTGTAACACTGCTTTTAATAAAGCAAAAAGATTGTGTACTGCACCCATTCTCTTGTCTCCAGACTTCTCCAAACCTTTTTCATCACAGGTTGATGCTTGTGAGTCTGGGGTTGGGGCAGTACTATTACAAAACGAGAATGAGGAGTTGCAGCCTGTAGCATACTTTTCAGCCAAGTTCCAGCCACATCAGAGGGCTTACTCTACCATTGAAAAAGAAGCCCTCGCGCTGGTACTGGCTTTGGAGCATTTCGATGTTTATGTGGGCCAGACATCGCAGGTGGTCACAGTCTACAGTGATCACAATCCTCTAGCATATCTCCAAGCCATGAAGAACCACAACACAAGGCTCATGCTCTGGACGCTAAGGCTGCAGCCCTATAATATTTCCATTAAATATATTGCCGGCAAAGAAAATATGTTGGCAGACTCTTTATCTAGAGTCTAATATTTTTATTTAGGTTAGGATGTTATTTGTGGTAACCCCTTTTCACGCTCTTTTTTTTTTATCCCCTGGTGTGGGTTTTTTTTTTAGTGAGGGGATGCGGGCTACCGTCCACCTGTATCTTGGACCTATGCTAGCCTGTCTGACTGCTGTCTCACTCTAAGTTTAGGGTTTGGCTTTTGGTCACGAGAAAAGCTGAGCTCTAAGAGTTGGATGGTGGAGAGGAAAGGCGGTCCCATTATTTTGTGCCATGGCGGCACGGTTACCACTGGGAGGTGGCAGACTAATCCTGAGCCTTCTCGGGGTGGGGGTGTGGCATGCAAAGAGTACGTAACCTTTATTCGGCGCATGTACACACCCTCATTTACAGGCTATCTCCCCCAACCAGCGAACCAGGTTGCTAAGAGTTGATGATGGGGCCCCGTCGTTCAACTAGTGACCAGGTTCTAGCCAATAAGAAGATGGTTTTGGCAATCGCAGAGGTTATGTGGGTACCGCTCTCCTGTCTGCCCTTGTCATTCCCATTCTAGAGCTGGTTGAAGCACGGTCTGCTATCATGTGGCTTCTATTTCTGCCTTGCTTACCGTGGAGTGCACTATACTTATCACTGTACATAGTGTACATATTGCTGTTCTAAATTGGTGAAGGATAATATAAGTCTAAACTTTCTCTGCTGTGTTTATTTTGCTCCCATTACACCCGGGATAACAGGCCATTTGGAATCCTGGGTTGTAATAGTATATATATTATATATATATATATATATATATATATATATATATATATATATATATATATATATATATATATATATATATATATATATATATATATATATATATATATATATATATATATATATATATATATATATATATATATATATATATATATATATATATATATATTATATATATATATGTATATATATATATATATATATAAATATATATATATAATATATATATATATATATATATATATATATATATATATATATATATATATATATATATATATATATATATATATATATATATATTATATATCACACCGGCCGATTCCCACCAAGGCAGGGTGGCCCGAAAAAGAAAAACTTTCACCATCATTCACTCCATCACTGTCTTGCCAGAAGGGTGCTTTACACTACAGTTTTTAAACTGCAACATTAACACCCCTCCTTCAGAGTGCAGGCACTGTACTTCCCATCTCCAGGACTCAAGTCCGGCCTGCCGGTTTCCCTGAATCCCTTCATAAATGTTACTTTGCTCACACTCCAACAGCACGTCAAGTATTAAAAACCATTTGTCTCCATTCACTCCTATCAAACACGCTCACGCATGCCTGCTGGAAGTCCAAGCCCCTCGCACACAAAACCTCCTTTACCCCGTCCCTCCAACCCTTCCTAGGCCGACCCCTACCCCGCCTTCCTTCCACTACAGACTGATACACTCTTGAAGTCATTCTGTTTCGCTCCATTCTCTCTACATGTCCGAACCACCTCAACAACCCTTCCTCAGCCCTCTGGACAACAGTTTTGGTAATCCCGCACCTCCTCCTAACTTCCAAACTACGAATTCTCTGCATTATATTCACACCACACATTGCCCTCAGACATGACGTCTCCACTGCCTCCAGCCTTCTCCTCGCTGCAACATTCATCACCCACGCTTCACACCCATATAAGAGCGTTGGTAAAACTATACTCTCATACATTCCCCTCTTTGCCTCCAAGGACAAAGTTCTTTGTCTCCACAGACTCCTAAGTGCACCACTCACTCTTTTTCCCTCATCAATTCTATGATTCACCTCATCTTTCATAGACCCATCCGCTGACACGTCCACTCCCAAATATCTGAATACGTTCACCTCCTCCATACTCTCTCCCTCCAATCTGATATTCAATCTTTCATCACCTAATCTTTTTGTTATCCTCATAACCTTACTCTTTCCTGTATTCACCTTTAATTTTCTTCTTTTGCACACCCTACCAAATTCATCAACCAATCTCTGCAACTTCTCTTCAGAATCTCCCAAGAGCACAGTGTCATCAGCAAAGAGCAGCTGTGACAACTCCCACTTTGTGTGTGATTCTTTATCTTTTAACTCCACGCCTCTTGCCAAGACCCTCGCATTTACTTCTCTTACAACCCCATCTATAAATATATTAAACAACCACGGTGACATCACACATCCTTGTCTAAGGCCTACTTTTACTGGGAAAAAATTTCCCTCTTTCCTACATACTCTAACTTGAGCCTCACTATCCTCGTAAAAACTCTTCACTGCTTTCAGTAACCTACCTCCTACACCATACACTTGCAACATCTGCCACATTGCCCCCCTATCCACCCTGTCATACGCCTTTTCCAAATCCATAAATGCCACAAAGACCTCTTTAGCCTTATCTAAATACTGTTCACTTATATGTTTCACTGTAAACACCTGGTCCACACACCCCCTACCTTTCCTAAAGCCTCCTTGTTCATCTGCTATCCTATTCTCCGTCTTACTCTTAATTCTTTCAATTATAACTCTACCATACACTTTACCAGGTACACTCAACAGACTTATCCCCCTATAATTTTTGCACTCTCTTTTATCCCCTTTGCCTTTATACAAAGGAACTATGCATGCTCTCTGCCAATCCCTAGGTACCTTACCCTCTTCCATACATTTATTAAATAATTGCACCAACCACTCCAAAACTATATCCCCACCTGCTTTTAACATTTCTATCTTTATCCCATCAATCCCGGCTGCCTTACCCCCTTTCATTTTACCTACTGCCTCACGAACTTCCCCCACACTCACAACTGGCTCTTCCTCACTCCTACAAGATGTTATTCCTCCTTGCCCTATACACGAAATCACAGCTTCCCTATCTT